>NW_027466054.1:1580000-1712500 GCF_046127955.1 Nelusetta ayraudi | reverse complement strand
TAAGGGGGGAAAAAAATAGGTCCTCGGCAGAGCCTGACTGTGAGGTAGTGAGTCGAGCAGAGTCGAGCTCAGGAGAAACAAGGGCAGCTTCAGTATCGCGAAGAGCTGTGAACGCGGTGGCAGCCAATATATGACTCAGGCTGAGGGGACTCCAGATCAGCCGTCACTGGAGAACCATTGTTGAAGTGAAATAAAGAGCTGCATTTAACTCCTCTGAGCTGCTGCTGCTGCTGCTGGGGGTCCCGGCTGATGCTGCAAATTGACGGGTCAGCCATCTAATGGACTCACTTAGCGATGGCTGATTGGTGAATGTTGAGAGGGATGAGCAATGGCAGATGCTCATGGATTAGTAGATCAGCTCTATTGACCTTTCAAATGAATGAGTCCATTTGTATCACATGTATTCATATATTTTTGATGTAGACCAGTGACAAAAGATTTTATTGTTCACATAAAATGGAATTCAAAATGTAAGTATATCCACCACTATCGCTTTTTTTGTTTATGTATAATCATTTATTTGCTTTAATACATTAGTTGTTGCTTCTGCTTCACCGTCAAACTTTCCTGACATAACATTACTGTAGCTTGAGCCTTTTCCATAGCCTTCATCTGAAAATCAAACATCCATAACTTTTTGTGAGTAGCATATATTGCCACATCTTCATAAAATTGATGTATTTTGGCTGCTTTTACCTGCTAATAAAAATGTTATGGGACTTCAAACCATGAGCATCCCTTGTTTTCCTTCCACCTCTCTCTACATTCCAGGATGAGCAGCAAGCCGGCCTTTATTTTCAATGCACTTTTGAAAGTTTTCACCACTGCTTCATGCCTCAGATTCAAGCGCTGCTACAGACGCACGTGAATGACTGACCAACCTAAAAATACATAAAGCTTGACTCCATAATTCCGTACCATGCAGCCATTGTATCCACAGGATTACGTTAATGGTAAATGGTGAAATTCTTTCTTGCCTCTTTGAATCTAAGCTATAGGTGATAAGTCACACCTGGTTAATGTGCCCTATCTGTTTTCTGGCCTATATATCACAAACCGCATACTTTCACTTTATCTACAAGAAGAAAATTTAATCTTTCTGACTTAATCCTGACCAGTGCCAGCAGAGTGAAATCACCAGAATATTCCAATAATTTAACTGACACAAAAAAGGAAAGAAATTATCCAAAATATCCCCAAAAAATGCAATAAAAACATGAAAGGGGATGGCATCTTAACTGGCATTACATCTGTCAGTTCCACCCACACCACTCAACTTAAAAAACACTGCCCAGAGTTTTCATCCTCTATCAAAGATGAAAACAATCCACATAACCACCCCCTGGCAATTATTCACCACAGAAAGAGTCTCTTAACGCCGAGGCCGTTCCAGGAATGACCTAACCACGATGCCGTGCGGCACAGCTGACTGGGATCTCTCATGCGTAGGAAGATACAAAGAAAAAAAGGAGGAGGAGGAGGAGAAAAAAGTCAGTGCATCTCCTCCGCTGGGCCTCCCTGTTCATTCAGGGTCACTCTACATGAAACTACAGAGCAACGTGGGGGTGCATCCAGCTCATTAAACACAACAAGCTCCAGGTCTCAGCGGACCGTCCCACACAGAGGCAAACATCGCCCGCTGTCAGTGATCTAAGGGACAGCGCAACGGTCCCAGAGCAAAAATGAGCATGAGTGACTGGACAAAGCACAAGTCTGACGCACTCACCCTCAAACATTAGAAAACATATGTGTGACTCTGATAACAGCTAGGAGGCACTGGCTCGTTTGAACAAGTTCGAATTAAAGTTTTCATGTAGTCTGAAATATTTATCAGAACTTTACTTTTTGTCCAGTGGTCTCCACTTGCACAACCGCATTACCTCTGTACGAAACTCCAAAAAACGGCATTTCTAGCCCTCACAGCCTCCAGCAAAGATGCTCAATGTTCATCTTTAGCTTCCTCATGTTGCAAAGGAGTTAAAGGGACAATACGTGACTTCATCACTGTCAGATATAAGGCAATAATAAAAATTGGTATGTTAAGCCCTGCACACATTGTCTCTTGATTTCAAGTACTTTCCTTGCCTTTGTTTGAATCCGGCCGCACAAGCATTTCAGTGCATGTGCTTCCTGTTGTCCATCAGAGCAGCTGCTTCACTGTTATGCATAGTGAGAAGAAACTGCTCCAATGCACCCAAACTCCAGAAAACACATGCAAATAGCTTGCAAGGTGCTCAAATGAACGCGGATGTCAGTTAAAATTATGCTTGATTAAACCTTAACACACATATATATGTAATCCCTGTGTGACCAGAACTGTTACAATTTGCAACAATTAGAGGAGCTCCAGTACGAAGTGCCTTTGTGTTGGTTTACGGGCTGTGCTCAACTGCGCCCTCTGGTGATGAAGAAATGTGCGTGCATTTCCAGACAAAAAAGACATTGACAGATGGACTTTCCTCAACTAAAATGCAACTGTTCAAGTACTGTATTGTAAGTATCAGCCATTTACTGTCACTACAACGGTACTCTTTTCTACTTCTTCTACATCTGCATCATTTTTACAAGTACATGCACCCAGACCAGCGCACCTGTTGTTGTTTCCTTTGTTCAGTGAGTCTTTGGGGTCTTTTGAGTTACAACAACGCTCAGAGACTTAAAAGATTCACTGTTGAACGAATCCCATTTAGACTCTGCTAATTGGCTTCTCCTTTCGTTCAACCGTGAAAGGCTCCAGCCAGAGAGATAACTTGACACTTGGAGGTCAAGATGCTGCAGGAAAGAGGGGGAGGTGGTGGTGATGGTGGGGGGTGGGGGGGTTGCTTTGAGCTGAGGAGCGTGTCCTACTCTCCACCTGGAGAAACATCTGAACAATCAGCCTCATGATCCGCCAGTTCATCATCATCAGTGAACTGTGGGAAACCCCCTGACTTTACTGCCGACCATGTTTTGGTGAAAGCGTGTAAAAGGACTGGGAGAGTACTATCACCATGTACTTTAAGTGGCTTTTATTGCCCACCACTGGCCGACCACCTACCAAGTTGGCTAAAAACAACAGCGCTCAGTTTGCACAGGGGTGCCGTGTCAGTGCAGGTGCAGTGGTGAGGATGTCCAGAGATACAAGCTGACAGTTTGTGATAAGGCTCCTTTCACGGACCTCCAACCTGGACCTTTCTCAGTTTCTATTCTCAAAAAAAGGTCAAGCACAAATTCCTTGAGGCTCCAGACTGCCGCTCTGTCTCTGATAGTCTGGATTATCTGACCATATGCTGCACGATCACAGAAAGAAAGAAAATCATCATAAAACGTGGACCATGTGCAATCAGAAGAGCAGAGAATAAAAACTTGGCCGGAGAGGAAAACACAGATGTTTCTACTTTCAATCTGAGAAAAAAAATATATATATTAGATAATATACATCAACAATTATATGCACACATAAATGTTGTCTTCAACAAACACTGTTCTTTATGGTTCAAATAAACGAGTTAATTCTGTGGTTGTTGTTGTTTTGGGGTTTTTGTCAAAATAAATCTCAGTGCCTTTTCCACACTACACTGCACTACACTGCACTGCACTAGCTCCTGCTGCAATCAGTATCTGTGCCTCTTTAATCCGTTTTGGTCTGATGCTATTTCTCCCCCAGAGACCCCCCAGCAACCCTAACCCTTTGTTCTGAAATTTTTAATGCTGGGATACACACAGATGGGGTCTCAACAAAGCCCAAAGCGCCTTCAATAAAAATCAAACATCACTGACGAACACACAAAACAAACGACAACCAATGCACACATTGCCTTGCGTCACGTATGCCCACCATGCAGAAGCGCGGACAAGGAGGACCAAGACAGACGTCAAGAGCGAGAAAACATCCAAAAACAGACAGAGTGAAGCGCTGGGAGGGAGTGACGAGTGCCAAAGCCCGAGGGAGCCAGTGCATCTGCACAGAGGGTCGAGGCTGAGAAGGACACACGATGATGCACATCAGACGTTAATGGTCAGGGGACCCCCAGGTTTCCCCCCTGGGTGCAGCACACTCAGCCACGAAGCGAACTGGCAAACAAAAAAAACAAAAAAAAGACAAATGGGAGCAGCGAGTCGAAGTGAAAGAGTTTGGCAAGTTGGCTGAAGTTGTGAAGTGAACTTCGGCTGAGCGGAGATGCATTTTCAGGATGACAGTCAGCCGGAGTTTTCAGTCGCACTGTATTTCTTCCGCTTGTCATATTCAGCTGCAGTTAAAGGTTCACGGCTCGTGGTGTAAAACTGTTTTACATCTAGTGATGCCAGAAGTGGGTCAAATATTTACTCAAAACCCATAATCTGGGGAATTTAACACACAACAATTGAAATTACATCATTAGCATTGTTCTTTCTTTCTTTGCATGCTCTGCTTTTTCTATCAGTACCTGAATTGGGGGTCTTCTTCATGTCCTCCTGCGGTGGTGGTGGTGGTGGTGGTCAGGTCACTGGGCGCTGTGGTCTTCTCACGTCCCGGAAGCTTGAGCGTTGACTGGGTGCTCAGCGTCGCCGCACTTGTTCTCGTGCGGTCCGCTCTCAGTGCGTGATGGCGCTGTTTGACTGCGGGCGGCGCAGATGCAAAGAGGAAGAGAGAGAAAAAAAATAGAGGGGGGGAGGGGGGCGAGAGAGAGAGAGAGGGGGGGGGGGGGTTAACGTGTGAGCAGCAGAGCACGGTGACGTGAGCGGACTCCTCGGGTACCACGCGACCACGTGGGGGTGCAGAGAAATGTGACGAGAGCGCACGAGGAGGAGGAGGAGGAGGAGGAGGCAGCGTTTAAGTGACGTGCTTTTATGCACGGATGCGAAGAAGAAGAAGAAAAAAAAAATCCCACATTGGGGACATTTGCAATTAAAGCAACAATACAATAGAAAAGAATAGAGATTGCTGTTTTCTTGTATGTACCAACGGTGTGGTCACCAGCTCCTGCTCATTAAACCTGATGTGTGTATACGAAGTGCGGACTAGTCACTTCTACACGTACACGAACATCAACAGCGCTTTTCTTTGTTTTTCTTTAAATTAGTACATCTACTGTATATATGTTATTCATAGTTAAACATAACTAATGACTTCCTGGTTGCACTTCTGGTATTTCCTGATGGAATAAACAAAAAAAAAAAAAAAACACTTTGACCATCAACTGCAAATAACGACTAACCGGTGTAATTCAAATAGGTCGTACTGTGGCTTCGAGGCTTAGGGCCGGTCACATACTTTATGTCAACTGAATTTGATTGTGGGATTCAATGTAAGGAGGCAAACTGAAGGCAGAGTTCACACTCACTATAATCCACACGAGTTCATGTCTTCTGCGGGGTTTTTGCTCTCCCACGATGGAGGAGTTGAGAGGAAAGAAATATAGTGCTTCCCCCTTGTGGTCAGAGGTTGAGCACAACAGCAGGGCAGTTTTGGAGGGGGAAAAAGCAGTTAACACAGCTTCAATGCACCACGCCAACATTTGTTTTAAGATAGATTTTAGAAAAAGGGCTTGAATCAGACTCACCTGTGACTTAAATTTCTCAGAATGCATTTATTTAAAAAAACAAAACAAAAAAAACACCCAGGCACACAAAATACCAGTGTGTGTTTTGTAGGTCAGTGGTTTGCAACACTAAACCATGACGGCTGAAGGGACGTACAAGCATTGCCCTGTGACGATGGTATGTCACGATATAAAAGGATACCGATCTCCTGCAAGATTATTTCGCAAGTAAATATGCTGCAGTTGAACTTTGAGCTTCAGACTGTGGTTGATGTTCTGGCTGTTGTTTTGTTGTCATGTGTGCAGTTAGCGACATGAAAGGCATTTTTTAAAAAGCTGAGAAATTCAACACACAATTACTGCTACTACCACTACTACTACTACTTGGACATACATATGTGTTTATATACTATGTGAACCATTCCAAATAAATCCTGCCAACTCCCTTTGACCTAATTTTGTTCAATTTATTTAAATTTATTTTGTTTGTTTGTTTTATATATAATGTCGTATAGGAAGAAAAGGAAAATATTCATGTCATAGCATTGGGAATACGTTATGCTGCCCAGCCAATGACTGCCAGACAGGCTGTGGAGCAGCCCTATCATGTATCCTCATGTATTTTAAATGATGTTTCGTGAAATAGCAAATGTCGTGGCTTGTTACACTGTGAACACTGCAGGAGGACGACGACAATCGATAGAAGTCAAGGCTCAAAGCTTTTACCCTTATGAGAAAAATACACAAGTTCACGCCCCCAAACCCAAACTACCACCACACACACACACACACACACACACACACACACACACACACACACACACACACACACACTTCATACAATGTGGTCTTGGTACAGACAGGTGCAGGGGGGAAATCATCTCACACAACTTTCCAGCAAACAAAAAAACAACCCTGTACTTCACTCTTTCCAAAACCAGTACTGTAGCCACATAAATGCTTAAAGCTGAGCTTAGTGGCACGCAAGCCTCAGACAGTGCCCCAATTCCTGCAAGTGCTGAGTGAATGCTTGCAAAAGTGCAGCAAAGTTTGATTCACTTATGCAGCACTAGAAATACCACATGTTGGTTTGAAAGGTGAGGTATGACGGACACGGGAAGCAGGGAGACTGCAGGGTTGGAAAAAAGTTTAGAAGACATGCACATATATCTAACTATGTACATACATACATACAGACAGACAGACATATATATATATACACATACATACATACATATGTGTATGTAGAGATAGATAGATAGATATTACGGTTTGAACGGAGGAAGGATCACAAAATCCACAATTCAGTTTGTCTCACAGTTTTTCATTTGGTTTGGGTATAAGTTGTATTTAAGGCTGCAGATAATACAGTTACAAAAAAGTCATGTCTTGTGCTCATGTAAAAACAGAAAAAAACAAAACAAACAATGCAGTGGGATCTTTTGCACATGTTGGCCATGAATATTGAACTGACTGAAATACATAACATACATCAATTTGCCTTCCTGCCCCTCCATGGTCACTCTTCCTACCTGGCAAGTCTTTACTTTGCTTCATTCACACTGTGGCAGGAATGATTTTTTTCAGCAGTTTGAATGGTTCAGAAATGTCAGAGAGCACTTGACAGAGAAGACCACACTATGCATTTAAGCGGCGGAGTAAAGTGAATGAAGAGGACATTCTTGTCGACCAAACGCGCAAAAGAACGCTCTTGTATATGCTTGGCTATTATGCAAAAAATATTTTTTTTTGGCTTTGTTTTAAATAAATCTAAAAGAAATAAAAAAATAAAATATTGTCAATGAAAGTAGACAATCAGGAGGAAATTGGCAATTGCATGGTGACAAGCCCCTTAGTGCCCGGCGGCTCCTGCCAGATCACAGACTTGGGACTGTGCGATGATGCTGTTGTTGGGGAGCTGGCAGAGAGTAGACGATTTCTTTGGTCATAACTTCATACACATAGTCATTGGGTTCTGGAGGGTTCCTCACTCGTCTGCAGTCCCTCATCCACTTTTTCACCTGTGGGCAGTGTAGCGTCAAGATGCGAACTCCCACGTGTTTCCCACATGTTCCTGGATGAGACAAACGGAGAAGTCAAACTCACCAGTCGCTTCAGCAGCAGGCACGCCAATATCACCAGTGTGGTGACAGCACAGGTGACGGCGACGGGCAGCACCAAGGATGGACGTTCTGCCTTGACGGCACTCCCACTAATAGAAGTCGTGTCCTTGTCACATGGCACTCCTGCAAGAAATGATAAAGTGTGTCACACCCGATTCAAACTGTCACCAGTTTGTGACATTGCATTCCATTGCTTTTGATTGGAACCTGCTGTTCTTTTCAGTTCTTGACCCCTTGGTTCCCCCCACAACCCCTTTTTTTTGTAGCAGTGCCATCTATTTGGCAACTGCAAAACTGCAACTACTGGTAACGGACAACACTTAAAGGTTCAGTGTGTAATATTTGGATTTTGAAGAGGAAACAGAGACATCAAATGGTTACATTTTAGATAGCAGCGTCTTTCATTCTCCTCCCTCATGAGCTTGCCAGTGAACTACAGTGGCACCTACACCCAAACCTAGATACCTTGTCCACCTTCTTCTTCGTTGGTTTATTTGCGGACGTAAGCAGTCACCCTAATTACGAAGCACACTGTCCGGCGGGCTGGTATGTCCACATCAGGCTTCCTTAGAAATATGGCTTTGCAAGATTGCAGCTAAGTGGAGCGAGACTCTTGATCTATGTATATTCTTATCTATGAGAATGTTCTAAGGGTTGGGAAAACAAATTGCTTTTATTGTGCTGCAATTATACCCTTTCATTAATATATCTATGGGCAGTATATTAAGTTTTTTAATCAATATAAAAATCACAAATCGGGCCAGATATTACACATTGGACCTTTAAACCCAGTAAAGAATAATCATGGTCTATTTCCAGGTTGAAATTACATTTCTTAAGCCAAACACACTTAAGTCCTATTGTATGAAAATAGTAGAAAATAAGTAAGCAGCATAAGTAAGTGTGAAAAGGTCATTCAATAAAGGTGCACATGTTTGAAGTTTGCAAACATGTGCACGTTTGTTGTCACTGAGCTCAAGAGAAATTCGTCATTTGCGGTAAGAAATACACACCCTTGACGGCAAGCATGTAGGTATTGCATTTAACCTTTCCCTCAGGAAAACTGATGAACACACAGCTGTAGAAACCCGAGTCATGGACAGTCAGGTTGCCGATGGTGATGTTTTGATCCTGCAGAGTTCCGTCCACCTGAGTCCTGTTTTTGAAAGGTTCCCGCGGCGTGACTACGGTTGGGCTCCCAGGTTTGGAGCTGTGGTAGAGCACTTCTTCAAGCACAATGAACTTCTTGTACAGGTACATCCCAGAAAAGCCCTCAATACTGCTGGAACATTCCGCTAAGGAACACCTCAACGTCACACCGTCGCCAGACTCCCTGTACAGGACGATGGTCTCTGCAACAGAGGAAACAAAGCGGTCTTACGGCGAGGTCAAAGCAAAGGCCGACAATGATTTTACATAGACAGGAAATAAAAATGATCTGCACAGATTGACACAGCACAAATACAAAAATATCTCCGTACCTGCGTTTGCACAAAGCCAGAGCGACAACAACGCGTGCCAACGGAGCAGCATCATCCTGTGTGTCTCACTGCACCGTGCCCTTGTTTGTGAGGGGTCCTTACAAACACACACACACACACACACACACACACAGTCAAAATTTTACTTAACTTCCTGTACTGTTTTATGTGGTTAGTGGTGCTTATCCTGTCAGACTAAATCTTGAATCTACCCCCCCCCCCCACACACACACACACACACACACACAGCCACCTTTACAAGTTTACAGTTAAACACTCAAACCTCCATCAAATGACTTAAAGAAGCTCCTGTTGTCAGATTAATTGTGACTGACACAGATGTGTCCCGCTGAGCTGCTCCCCTGTGCACGCATGCACACACACACACACACACACACACACACACACACACACACACACACACACACACACAGACACACACAGTTTCGTTATTTCTCCTTTACTCAGTCATTGATCAGACGTACAACACACTTTCTCTACTAGATTCTACTACTAGATTCTATTTTGTTTTTGTTTTTTTTCTTCATATGTATATTTTGTTTTGTTTTTTTGCATCATCCAAGGAAATTATAAAAAAAAAAAAAAAAGGCAAAGGAAAAAAATGAAAAAAAAACGAGCTGGGCATTTGTAACTATCTTTAATACAGAGGAGCAGACAGAGAAAATAAAATGAATAAAGCAAATTACAAGACATTACAACATCTCCTATGAATCCCCACTTTTTGAAAAGGACAAAAATGTAAAGGGCTGTCATAGTGTAGGTTGAGCAATTGACTCTTGCGATGAAAGTGACGGAAGAACAGAAACAGAAGGGGGCAGTAATGTGACACTTTGTAAACTCAATACTTAATGTCTTACAGTTAAAGGTCAGAGTTACAATATTTTTCAGCTTTGTTGTCAAACCATAATGAGTTGGCTTGTCTCTAAACTTGACTTCATGACTGTGATTGCTCAAACAACTGTTTGTTTTTTGTTGTTTTTTTTTTTTAAATAAATAACCCCTTTTAGTGAACTAATGCAACAGACAAATGAGCGTCCCACAAAAGCAAAATGTCCAAATATCGTACAGTTACTTTTTTTGAATGTATTTTTATTATCTTATCCATGTTTTGTTTGTTTTTTACATCCGTCCATCCATCTATCCATCCATCTATTCGATAAGCATGTTGTGATTTTAGTTTTAATTCATACATTTCATTCGTGGAGTAGATGCATAATGGAACAAACATATTAGAAAAAGGCAGCCGCAATATACTAATATAGGAAAGCTTGAGATGGACCTCAAGCTAGATTATTCACAAAACAAGTCCCTCTCCATTGAGACATCTGATCATCTGCTTTTAAAGCAGAGTCATCTTGATCAGGTTGTCTGGTAGTCTATGATTAATGCAGATATTCAAAAAAATTAAAAATTAAAAATAAAAACTCCAGACCTGATGAGACGGCTTTCACAGAGAGTTGTTTGTTGTTCATTTCCTCATACTGTCCCACAAACACCATGAACATGTATGAACAAGTGAAAGCAACCAGTTTGAAATGAATGCAAACCCCAGGAGATTCATCTCCTCGGTGGCCTGAGCTTTTTCTTTTCCTTTCAGTTCAGGGATTCAGTCATTTATATCCATCTTTTATTGAAATCCAATTCTAAGTTAACTTTACCATCATCATCATGTGGTGACTGAAACACAAAATCGTGACAATCGCGTGAACAGAGTGCTCTGAGCTCTCCCAGGTGTATTTTAATTTGATTTTCTCTCTGCTATCTCTCTGCTATCTGACTGTTAAACTAAGATATTCAGACCTGGAAATGGAATGAACGGCACCACACAAATGCAGGATGCATGATGTGTCCTTTGTTGTTTGTTGTTTTTTAAATGATTGTTCCTCTACATTTTATAATACATTATTAGGTTGGAGACAGTACATTTATGTTTTGAGTTTTTTTTTCTTTGATTTGTTAGTTGGTTGTTTGGTGTTTTTTTGCCCTAAATGACCCATGAGGAAGCACAGACAGACCTCACAAAAACCTTGGCTACTACTACTACCTGCCATGCCACCTGTGTGACAGGTTTAGTGCGAGGGCTCAGACGCAGCACGTACAAACTGGATTTGTTTAAAATCCAGTTCGATCACAGCTGCAGCCGGAGGATTGACACAGTTAAAAATGTAGGTCAATGAGTCACAGAGGGAGACAAGGAGACCAGGCAAGGAGTAAGTTTGTTGAGATTCAGAAGAAAAACCCAAGACCATTAACTGATGCAAACAGATCAGGCCGATTGCAAACAGTCAACGTCGGCAACACAAGATCACTCCAGCTGATTCATATCAGAGCAATGTATTAAGGTCAACAGAAGCTGCACCATAGAACTGGATTGACCAGAACTCAAACAATTCTAGGAAACACAGGAGATGTGTGTGTGTGTGTGTGTGTGTGTGTGTGTGTGTGTGTGTGTGTGTGTGTGTGTGTGTGTGTGTGTGTGTGTGTGTGTGTGTGTTAATGAGAATCAAATTGGTGACAGATGAATGTTGGGAGTCCTGGAATGCAGCGTTGATGGGTTCGGTTCACACGTTGCCTTTGTGCAGCTTGTGTGAACGCTTCCCTATGGGTTCATTTTGGTAGATCCCTCCGCATGTTCCTACTTCCTCTTCTCTGTTCCTCTTCCATAATCATCTGGAGCAGAGGGCATGATGACAGGCCTGCTGCTTCGGTCAAAGAGCTGGTCAACACTTTCACCTGTGCCTGCAGTGATCTTTCACAAGGGGATTTGCTTGTTTCTCAGCCCTCTCAGCGATTTGCAGTATCTTCACAGTGTTTGCAGTATCTTCACAGTGTTTGCAGTATCTTCACAGTGTTTGCAGTATCTTCACAGTGTTACGACAAATGACACGTCACTCCACCAGACCAACTATCTCTACTTTGTGACCTTGTTATGTGTTTTTTTTATGTCTCTGTCTTTCTTTTACACTACCTGCGCATGCTCTGACATTATTAAAATAAAAAGTAAACTTATTTTCATGTAGGGTGATGGTTTAATTTAAGTTTAAGTTTTTTACCCACGTCGTCAGCATCAGCCTTTGTAATAGACTATCAGCACAGCAGCAGGGGAGAAATTCATTACATTTTGCCTGAGAAGCTACACTTTAATCTATTTTAAGCCATGAATTTTTGCCCACGAAAAGAAAATTTGAGATAGATTTTTTTTAAATTCTTCTTAAGGCATTTGCTTGCTTCCGGCCGTGACAACCAGCAAGTGCGATCAGAATCAGCCTTTATTTGTTCAAAATTTGTTCACACAAACAAGGAATTTGACTCTGGGGTGTCTTTGCTTTCTGTGTGTCAGGAAACAACTACTCAAATAGAAAGAACTGGAAAAAAGTAATACACTGCAATTATAACAAAAGTGAATGTCTGGAATAGTGTTAGCACATGCAATGAAAGTGCTGAGAAAAGTATGATTTACAATAGTCCGTTTAATTGCTTACATAAGCGATGGAGGAGGAGGAAATGGTTAAAAACTGGAATGATCAGATG
This sequence comes from Nelusetta ayraudi, assembly GCF_046127955.1. Taxonomy (NCBI): domain Eukaryota; kingdom Metazoa; phylum Chordata; class Actinopteri; order Tetraodontiformes; family Monacanthidae; genus Nelusetta; species Nelusetta ayraudi. The sequence goes on along the minus strand of NW_027466054.1, from coordinate 1,699,843 downwards.
ACTCCCGGATCGGATCACTTCCCTGAATTAAAAAAAAGTGCAGATTAGCATCTTATTGAAACCATGCCCTGTCTAATGAGGCAGTTAAAAAAAATAGGAACCAGACAGCAGCTGCAATTGACTCAGAGAGAATCAAAGAAATACCTCTGAATAACATGGACGTGAATGTTTATGGAAAAAACCTCAAGCGCGTCAGCTTAGGGAAGAAAAAATGTGTAAAAAAGAAAAAAGAAATTCTGAGAACAACAGCAACATGTTGTTCTCAGAAAAATCTGTGGCCATGTTGCACAAACTTCCTCAAGAAAAAATAGAAGCAAGGGGGATAACGCAGTTCTGTCTTTAGGCGGAAATGAATTTTATGACGCAACCATTAGTCTCAGCGACAGACAGTCGGCTAAAAATCTACAGACACCACTTCCACTCTGACCTGTTGACGCATTTAACGCATCTTTGTTGGAGTGAGTGACGTTGCAACTCCACTCTTGTTAACGTCTCCCCATAGGCAGACACAAAGAGCCAAAAAGTGTCTCCATCACAGACTGATACACTGTCAATTTGGATATATTCCACTAGAGAACCCATAGAAGAAATAATATTCTCTGGTGGCCGCTGACAGATGCAGCAGATGAGTTGAGGTTTTACGGAGATGACCGACTCATCCACCAATTGATCCCCTGTGAAGAGAATCCCACAGCTCTCTGAGGGCACCAGTTCCTAAAATAACTACTGAGCTTTGTAGGGGAGGAAATATCTAGACACAAATAGTAATATCTCCCCAATACGTATTCCGTCGTTCCGGTGTCAAGGTGAGAATTTCAAAGTAAAATACATAATAATTAATTTAATCTGACTCCATTTGATAATAATAACTTTACTTTTATACATTGATTGAGAGAAAGACTTGATTAACAATTAAGAATATAGACTCAATAATAATAAAATTCTCGTGATCTGACATTAGTCTTCAGTTCAGGGATGGCTTCTAGAAATTAACAAAACTATTCAGTTTGTTCATTAAACATGGAAGAATAGCCTGATGTCTGGGTTGGAGTATTCAGAGGTTATTGAACATGATACCCAATCTTATCTGACCAACTCAGAGGTTAAGGGTTTGAATAATGTCCAGTGAAACTTACCATATAACTAAGATCATTTGGGATTCTGATTAATCCCTATCTTAGTTCAGTGATGGCAGATATAGACAAAGCATTCAGTGACCTTCTTAACATAGAAGAACAGCCCAGACATCTAGGTTGAGATGTTCAGAGGTTTATATCTTCCAACTCAATAGTTAGAAAAACATGACACTCAATCTTTTCTATTCAACTCAGAGGTAAAGAGTACAAGCATTACTCGAATGAATTTACCATATAACTGAAGACTAAATCAATATCTGATGTCAGATTGCTCTCCACATAGAAACAAAAGTCTCAACAAGTTAATATTGAAGGGGAATGGATAACATACCAGTTTATTGCGATGTCCAGAGTAAACATGCAGCAAAAATGTAACAGACCGGTTGTGTAAAAATGATGGTAGAAAAAATCAAGAAGTCAAAGAAAAAGAAGAAGAAGAGAGAGAGAGAGAGAGAGAGAGAGAGAGAGAGAGAGAGAGAGAGAGAGAGAGAGGGTCCCAGAAAAGGAGAGAGAAAAAAGAAGAGACTTCAGATTCTTGTTCCTTCCCTTAAATATCCTCCCAGAACAGAGACACTGCTAAAATGCATATTTAAAAGATTCAAATCAAATCTACTCTTCCTACTCGGGAACCTTTTGGTCATCAGGGGTAATTTTCCACAGCAACAATAGATCACCAAGACCTTCATACCTCTCGCACTGACACTCACAACATTTCAAAGGAAAGTTCTAAACAAAAGGCAGAGACAGTCCCTGAATGCAAATCCAACAAACACAAGGAGATACCTTTTGGCCCTCGGGGGTTCCTTTCCCGCGACATGTAAGTCATGTAAGTTAATTACAATAGGTGAGATTGATACAGTTGTAACCCCTGTCTTTGAAGAACTTCCATTGTTAGAGAAAACACTTCAGGATGTGGATTTGACTGTCTTACAGCTTGTGTGAGGAAGTGCTTCCAAATCCAAAGAAAGGCATTCAAAAAAACAAATGCCAATCTACACAAACAAATCAGTTCCTTATGGAGGTCTGTGAAGGGAACAGCTGACTCAGATTGGACTCAAACTCAGCTTGATGCTCATTCAGCATTCAACAGTTACCAGGTCTTGGTGTTTTATTCGTACATTTTTTGTATTTTCTTCATAAAATAAGAAGATACAAGACAAAATAAAGAAGTCAGTCATACACAGTATTACACAATGTACAGCACCAATGGCATCAGGTCCTGGTGCAGTGGTCCCAGTGCAGTGAAGGCAGCGTCACAGCACATTGTTTCAGTTAAGCACCTCAAGTCTGGACACACAGTTTCACAAAAGCACACCACACCTCAGAACTCTACAGTGGTGGAGGTGTGAAGATGGGGATGGACAAAGAGGTGGAGTATTGAGGGAACTTTTAGGCCCTGTTTTCACTTGGTCACTTGTAACTGTTTTGGGGGATTGGATCACGAGAACGGATCTCGAAGCATCTGTTCGCACTCAGCCATTAACATGCGTCTCGGGCGTGCCATTTGTGATTGCATCACCCCCCCCCCACCCTCACCCCCCTGCCGAACCTATGCAAATGCAACATGCGTCATTTCCGTTTTTAACGACTGGCGGCAGTAAAGCGCAAAACCACAGCGAGTTTTACATGACAGCGAATAAGAATCAACTTCCTGTTTGCGGACTATATCAAGTCATTTGTTTTAATTCTACTGCAGCTCGTATGGATCGGAACGAGGAGTAACGACTGGTGGGACAGAGTGGTGACGACTTTATTTTCGGACAGTGGCTGGCAAATTTTCGGATGCAACGTCGCACATTTAATCTCATATGTGGGAAACTGCGACCGCTGCTCCGCTGACAAAATACGCTAATCCGGAGTGAAATTTATTAGCATGCTAATAAACGAGTCTAACAAAAATGATTTGTTTTGGCTTCCTCTTTTGTAACTTTATAATGACGACGCCGGAAGTTGGGGCGCCGACCAAGTACACGGGAGAGGTGAGTGGAGTAGGCGGTCGTTAAAGTGGACTGAAGTCGCATTCTGTTCACACGTCACCAAAACCACCTCCCGAGGTGGTTTTGGTGATCGGATGTCAAAACGGATTTGGACTATTTGCACTTGGTCATTTCATGCATTTTTTGTAATCTGATCAGCAATAAACGCATGAAATGACCAAGTGCAAACAGGGCCTTAGAGTGACTGGTGCAAACAACAAACTGGTCTGAAGCCTGGGTTGAACTTGTCAGTGTCAGGCCGAGATTCGAGGCAGGACTCAGGCGCAGAGACACCAGACTTTATTGGGTTCACCAATGACCTCTAAACGGAGAGACAAATTAATATGCTATGAAATTCCTACGATAACCTAACCAGGCTCTTCAGAAAAGAAAACTCAAGACTGAATAATCTAAAAGGAATAAAAAAAAAATCCCTCCAGGAGGAGGAGAAAAGGCTAATGATCCAGAGCTAAGAAAATTAAGCAAATACAAAATACTCCGACAGGAGGAATAAGGCAAATGACTATTGTTGTGAAATAATGAACAAATCAAAACGCTCCTAAAGGACCTAAAACATACAATAACTCACGCCTGAAAACGGAGGATCCAAGTAAAACTATGGGGATATATTAGGATTCTAACCTAAGCTATAAAGGCTACAGGTGAACAGGTGAAGACGAAAGGTAATCGGGTCAGACACACAGGTGACACGTGAGGGAGGTCATGTGCTCTGAAACTAGAAGAGTCTCTCGTCAACATACAACAGGAAGTGATACTTGTTTGTCTTTGCCCATCTTTATGGTGCTGCAATGAAGCGTTGTCATGTCGAGGGCGTGACCCCACCTTTGCCCTTTGACAGCTGGGATAGGCTCCAGTAAAAAGCCTATCCCTGTGACGCTGAGTGCAGGAGAAAAATGAAAATCCATCCACTTGCTCTGCAAGCTTGAAACTCTTGGGTATAAATCATTGCGTGCGTTTGTCACAAGACACACACAGATTGCTGATCTGCACACACAAAACACGATTAAACAAATCTGTCTCCATGTCAACAGGCAAATCTGGACCCGACCGGTCTGCTATGTTTCCTGTGCTTTCAAGCTGCGTCTTTGGAGATTAGATCTGTCCGGTTTCACAAAGACATCACCGCTTGTTGCCACTGCCAGACAGGGCCAGGGGTGAGGAGGAAAAAAAAGGAGGCTCATCTCTTGTATTATTAAATGAATGTCGTTAATAAAGATGCATCTGAGAATTATATTTCTGCTAGTGTTGAAAAACTGTTCTACCACGACACAATTGAGTGCTTTGTGTGGACATAAAGTTCATAAAACATAACGAAGATAAAGTTGTAAAGTTTCTTCTTCTTTAGGGGGTGGGAAGGGTATAAGTTTTGTATTATATGTGTTGTTTTTGTGCAGACATGCAGTGTTGATAAGAGAAGATGCTCGGGTGAGACAGCTCAAGCAAGAAGACAAGGCAGACTTTCCGCAAACCAAAACGTTGAAACAATGTGTCAGTGAGATGCTTCTGCTCAGGTCAAGTGGTGCCGCTAGACGTTGTTTCAAACAACAAACAGAACTCCTTTCTGAAGTTAACTTTTTTTTTTTAAACTGTGGTTGATTTGAGGGAAGGAATCTGTGCGGTTAGAATTATTCAGTTGAATGAGCAGCATTTGAAATCCATGTCCTCTCTAATGAGGCTGATAGAAAAATCAGAAACCAGACAGCAGCTGCCACTGACTCAGAGTGAAACAGAAAGTATCTGCAATGTGTCCAATTGAATGGGGCAGGGGGAAAAAAAGGTTCTCTCTGTCTTTAGTTGCAAATGGATTTTATTTAACAATCATTAGTCTCAGTGAGTAATCAACCTCGATGGTCACACGGTTTAGTTTTTCATACACAGATTCATACAAAAGCAACATACGAATATACTGTATAAATGTTTGAAATAACTCTGAAGGCAAGATTCCTGAATCTTGCCGAGCTTATATATATTTGGTTTTACTTTAAAAAATACAGTGATTAAAAACCAATACCCCGTTCATATAGTGTCTGGTGGTGATGAGTAAATCAATAAAGAAGTACACACTTTTGCTAGTATAAGGTGCTAGAAAATTGCCATTGCTTACAGCCTCCAGGCAGGGTAGACTCATCAAAAACCTAGTCACAATGCATTTCCTATTTTAGATGCTACATACATCGATGGCTACATACATAGATGACAAAAACACGAGCATCCTCATGGAGAAGCTTGTGACAGACATGCAAACTACAACCAAGAGATGGTGACTAGAAAGGGGATGTGGAATTTGACATGTTCTCAAAAGGTGAAGCAGTTAGTCATTTTTAAACTTTGACTCTAGAAGGCCATTAGCTGGCCACTATTAAAACACATGTGACGCCAGGACAAAGACAAACCTCTGTTTCAGAAATGTTGGTAAAGTGGTTTCAATATTTTCTTTGGTGTCTTTTGATTTGAGAGGAGAGAAGCCAGGAGCTGACACAGCATGTTTTCTGCAAGCTCTCTCTCTCTCTCTCTCTCTCTCTCTCACTCTCTCTCTCTCTCTCTCTCCCACGCGACACACACACGCACACACACACACACACGACAATATATGACGTTTAAGTCAAAACATGATCACAGCATGAAGCCTAAGTATCAAAAATCGCATCTCCATATACGTTTATGTAATATAAAAAAAAAAAAACGCACCGCATTTTTTTTTTTCACAAGTGCTATAAAAAATAAAGACAAGAAATGAAGAATCAATTTCCAGATGCTCCTGCCAAGCTGCCCAGGCTAAAACTGCAGCGACGGCTGAACAAACATCAAATTAAAAAAATTAGATCACAGTGTCCGCGACATCCTGAATTCATGATCAGCCAGGTTTACAGTCAACAATAATAAAAAAAGAAAAAGTGCTGTATATTCATGTGTTTGACTATAGTTCATTCCTCTTAAATTTCAATAAAGCACAGATTTAAAGAGTTGCGTTGTTGAACTGCGGTGAATTGGCCGTGAGGGAAGTGATGCTCTCGGAGGTTGAGAACTCATGTGACATGTTGAACCCACTGTGGGACAAAAGTAACAGACAGACTTTTAGAGACTCAGTAATTGTTCAGTACGAAGTTGATGTGATTATATTCTCAGGAGCCATTGTTCTTACATGAAAGAGTGAATTCAGTCATTAGGTTTCACGACCTTCACGTGTCCGAGATCTCCGTGATCTCCTGCAAAACAGTCAGGCATAAATGTAAAGGGCTTGGTTTTTAAATTGAAAGGGCAACTTGAAATGAAAGCTTGTCAGACTCAATCAAAACTGTGGAATATGGACAAACCTTCTTCAATATCTGGTTGAACGATGACTAGCCCATTGTAGCGTCCTGGGAAAAAAAAGAAAGAAATGTGACTGTTAGTTTTGAACAGTTCGGTTGAGAACAGTCAACATCTGTTCATGTTTAGACACAAAAATCGCTGATCATATTTTTTGCAAGCAATTTTGAAATGTAAAACCTCCTTCCTCAGTACTAAACTCCAGCTAAGTCCTCATAATCAGACGAGAAGAGGATGTTTACATGCTGGGGTGCTGCTGGAGACTGATGTCATTTTTATCTGACAGTGCAAGTACACAGTCAGCACGTGTGAAAGGAAATGATGGGAAACTGTGGGCATGAGTTTGGTTTCACAGTCTAAAAAAAAAAAAAAAGACAGACTAGGAATGCCACTCAGCAACCTATGCGGAAACAAAACCAGAGTAAATGCCTTGTTCCGCAAGTCTGTCAAGAACTTTTTGGCTTTCTATGCAGCAGAACCCAGCGATGAAGATGATGAATAGAAATTGTCCCATATAAAAATTACAGAGTGTTTTATCGCAAAGTGGGCCTGCACCATGTTCAAAAAGAGCAAACACGTCCTGGGCTGTGAGCTAGTCCTTCTTTATTGGGCAGCAAAGCTCAGCGTTTGTGTAGCACAAATGACAAACATAAGCATAAAGTGCCTGAAAGAATTTATCTTCCAGCCGTCTGTAAAGACGCAGGTTAATGATTGCAAGCAGCAGCAGCAGCAGCAGCAGCAGCAGCACTTTTGATCTGTTGTTTTCACACTAACGCCGTAGTGATTAGTGGCAACAGTGCCAGACAAAGACGTCATGTGTTCTTTCTCACTGCTCTACTAGCTGCCAAGTGCTCTACCGGTTTTACATCATGTAACTTTCCCAAGACAGTTTGATGTGCACTTTTTCCTGTCTGGCAAAAGAAAATCCCCCGATACCCCCTGGGACTTTACGTAGCAGTAAAAATAGAATGAGAGTTTGTGGTGATGCAATATTACACACGCAAACAATTTGGAAAGGTTGGCAGAATTTTGTTTCAAACTTGAGCAGCAGATCATTTGAAGGCAAACTTCAAAAAAACACAGACAGCCTTGTGTTTAAAGGCCGTTAATAAGATGTTAAATTCGTCTTTCAAGAAGTTATCATCAGTTTTGTAAAAAAATAAAATAAAAATAAAAAGAATTTTAACAAGAAAGAAAGAAAGAAAGAAAGACAGAAGGGAAAATGAAAGCCTGTGCCAACAGTGTTACTTACTTTTATTGTAAACTTTGTAAATTAGCATTGCCATCAGCAATCCAACGATCAGTGATCCAATGACCACCAGTGGAGCTGCTATTTGTACAGCTGGTACTGTATCTTGTCCTGCACTTGGTGCTGCATCAGAAATTAGATGAAATCCAGACTGCAACTCTCAATAATTCAGTATTTTTCTCTCCTCTCCCACGAAGCCTCCTCCTTATTTAGACACCAAGCTAACTCAAGGACAAAGTAGAAAAGAATGAACTAAAAAACAAAAACAAAAAAAACCTCAAGGATAAAGTAGAACAAATAATAACAAGGCATGCAGCTTGACTGGGTTAAACAAGAGACTGCTGAACTACTCCACCAGTTGCTCCTCCATGCATGAATGAACTCTATCATTGCCTAGGTTCTCTATTCTCACTGTGACTTGGTAATCTTTTCCAAAACACAACACATTTCAGGCAAAGAATGTGATAGAAAATGTTTTACACCATTTACCTACAATCCCATCATGATTAGGCAGGTCACTGAGATTAAACTTGGACTCGTTCTCTCTGTGGCCAGCGGCACCGAACACAGCACAGGTAAAAGGGAGAATGGATACACTCTGCAAAGGCAGCCGACTGGAGAGTTGAATCAGCCCATCTTCCATTGTTTTGGAGTCCATGGTTGCACTGTTGGTCCACTCCTCCTTGTCCTTATCAAACCAGCGAAGCTGACCTTTTGGGTAGCCAGTGCTGCTGCACTCTAAGATACCTTCCACATTCTTGGAATTTTTCACAGTTTTGAATTCAATTTTTGGTTCACCGAACTTGGCTGAAAGAGTAGAAACATAGAAATAAATTAAACTTTCCAACTCAATAAATGTCACATAAGTTTTAAATAACCATCATACTGGACAAATGTCAATACAGGTTAAAGATTGACGAATAGAGATTAAAGTGGTTTCTGTATCTGTTGAAATGTTAGTCACTGTGAAACAGAAAGCTGGCCAGAACACAGACCAAAAATAACAGGATGGTGATTCTGGAAAGTCCCCAATCTGATAAAATACTACCGTACAATTACAACAATCACACACACACACACGCGCACACACACACACACACACACACACACACACACACACACACACACACACACACACACACACCGCCCAAAAAGTGGTGCTTTGGCAACAGCTTACCTGTCACATTAAAAGAGATCATTATGGAAAGCTCAGGGAATCCAGAGTCGGTTACCACTTCACATTCATAAAATCCCACATGCTGTACAGCAGCCTTGGTAATGAGCAGGGACACATTCCTGTTTTCGTCATTCCAGTAGGGCTCTGCGAATGAATAACCCTTTCTCGGGTAGGGTTTCCCGTCCTTCAACTCCAGGACAACCTGTGGTTCACTGCCGTCACCAGAATATCTCTTCCATGTCACATATTGGATTTTTAGGTCTTTTACGTCATCTGACGTTTTCAAAACACATTCCAGCAGGGAATCCTGGCCACACTGTGCAACCTGGCTTTCATTGCAATTTAGTTTTACAAAATCTGGAAAAGAAAAAGGATTTGTTTGTTATTTTTAGATGTCAGACATATGTTTGTTGTCACTGTCTGCACATTCAGGAAAAGACAGAACTTACTCTTTGCATTTCCCAAACTGATTAAAATGATGGGTAATATCAAGGAGAAACCAGTGGAGGCCATTGTTGATTCTGTTGAAAAGACAGTTGAGATAAAAGGTTCTGCAAAAACTGTAACAATGAAACAAAAATGTTCATATCATCAGGGAACAACAACGAAATGCAATGCTTTGTTCTGATGAGGTTTGTGGATTTGAAACTGACAAGCAGCATCTTGGTACAATACGACAAATTGTGAATGGTCAAAATGGGTTGAAGCCTTCCCCTGTAGCGCACAGTCAGCAAATGACGTGGCTAAAGCCCTGCTGACCAATGTAATTCCAAGATGGGGCATCCCCTGCAAAATTTCTAGTGACAATGGCTGACATTGCGCTAATGAAGCGCTCGATCAAATTGGTCAGCTGTTTGGCATCAACATGAGGAAACACCGTGCCTATCATCCAGCCAGTGGTGGAGCAGTTGGGAGAGAAAATGGCACGCTGAAAAGTAAACGGGCTAAATGTTGTGAGGACACTGGCCTGCCATGGCCAAAAGTGCTGCCCATTGTTCTGATGCACATGCAAATGAGACACACACGCTAACCTCAACATCAACAGCGCTGTATAAAGATGCTATGCTAACGTACTGTTCCAACCTTTCCTTCACACTAGCTGACATAAGCAGACAGGTCGCAGCCGCCCTGCCAGTGCCGGCCACAGCTTCACTCCACGACCTCCAACCGGGAGACTCTGACGCAAGAGTTGGAGAGCCAACCAATTCCGTTCCAGGTCCTCCTGGTTACTCAAACAGCCGTCAAGGTGGACAAAGAGGCACCTGGATTCACGCCAGCCATTGTAAGAGTAATCGCAGGCGAACTAACCAACGCCGCCCAGAAGTAAAGGGGGCGTGGCATGCCTGCAGGTCACAGTGACAATACTGTAACTATCTATAACTGTCTATAACTGTATGTGGTCTCATTCATGGTGATAAAGTTATTAAAAAAGACTTGGGGGGGCTCATACTGGTTCTGTCCGCATACCGAGTAACCAAGTTCACCGAGTTAAAAATACAATGACTAGTGCATTGTATATTTCTATACTCAGAGAGAGTGAGAGATGTTGGTGTGTTTGCCTCTGTGTTTGTTTTTTCTTTTTCTTTTAAGAATGCCAAGCAGTCAGTGTACCACCAAGCTTCCAGTGCTAATGTGGTCTTGTTGATGCCAAAAACCTTTTGTCCTTCCATGTCTACATTTCCTCCAGCAAGTGAATCAAATCAAAAGATAAAGTCTGCGGCTTTGTCGTTAATCTGGACATCAATATTTTGAATCTCTATTTCCTGCTGGGTGAAAAAAATGTTGATAGACAGATAGATTAATGTGTGGGATTTGGCTTGTGAAGGTTAACAGATGGCATGGTCGTGGTGGTAACGACACGCTCATTTCACAATAAAATGTTTTTGACTGTCATTTCTAGTTTTTTAAAGGGCATCATGTTCATTTAATTTGTTGCTTTATTCTGGAGTTTTTCCACCAGACTTTACACAGCCGCATGACTACAGCTCCTTGTTTCTCACACTAGCTCGCCCACCCGGCCAAGACCTTTTTTGGGGAACACAGACTGGGAACTCATAAACCGCCACTATCTTGTGGTGTCAAAGGGTTTGTTTGTTAAAGGGAATTCAGTTCCCAAGCAAGCCCAGGGTAAGCACAGAACATATTTGCATGCATTTACATGTCAGGCCAAACTAACCAGTACATGCCACCATCACACTGGCCATGCTCTTCAAGACAACATGTATATACAAACCACAGATAAATATTCTTGCAGCAAAATTTCAATCCCGTCTTTTGCATTGTGTTTTTCACAATTCCAATTTCCAAACTTAAGCTCATAGTAGATCCAAAACAGTTGAACTACAAAGTCATATTATAACTGGTTTCACAGAGGTCCTAACTCCCCAAATAACTGACACTGAACACTTACTCAAACTTGCCTGTAGATTGAAAGTAGGTTGTGACAACAACCTTTGGCTTCAATGAACTGGTCCAGGCTAAAGTTCCGAGACACATTCTTCAGTTGCAATATCAAGTTACAAAAGTGCAATTACTTTAAAGTCTTGAAGTGACAAAGCCATCCATGGCTGTTGTTTTGCAGCTCAGCAGTCCCAGGGCAGGATTATCTCTGAGAAATCAGGGGGTGGCGGACTGACTTGCATTTCTGCCACCAACATGATTTCTTCCATCCTATCAGGACCTCCCCCCCACTCCGCTCCTCAACAACTACTTCCAACAACAACACTCTCCCTACTAACAGTGTTGGTGGGAAACTAACCCCAGTTGTCATTTAGAACAAAATAGCTCTCTGGGAGACTTTTTTTTTTTTTTTTTCTTCAGTGGAGACGCAAGAGTGCACAGTGACGGTTGCAACCGTGTTTTGGTCCATGTTGGAAGTGAACACATCTACCCTTTGTTGTTGATAGGTAGCCAAAATAGCTCGTACAGGGACAACGACATAAGTTACATTTGCTGGTTTGGTCTGTTATTTTTCTTTGCTGGATAAGGTGTATCTTGATTTCCTGCATCACTAGCGCGGACTTTCCCCTCATGCGACCAGGAAGACTGACCTCAGTGTAAACACACACGCACGCACAAACGCAAACACCGGCTCTCTACAATAGAGCACTTTGTTCATTATAAACACCTGGATTTTACTTTCTCTACTTCACACCCCCCATCAGATCTACATCAACATCTCCTGCACAGAATGCAAGACAAAAACCTACATTTAGTCACAAACTACAAACACTGTTGCGCTCATAGTGCATGGTTGTAGAATCCCCTGTACAATCAGCACTTAATGCTGACTTAATGATGAGTGGGGTAGGGGTGAAAGCGTCGCTGGGGGTCTTCAGGTGGGCACCCTGCATGCATCACTCATGTTTCGTTGAGGAGCCCGCGACACCGCCACACAGGGCTCATCGGCGACACCTCGCGTCCCACGTGTGCCCGAGCTCAGCAAATCGGAGACGGGACGCGGTGCTCTTGCGCCGGCATTTGACAGTTTCCACACAAAGATGGCAAAATGACAAGATGGCAATTTACTTTCGTTTACGCATTTAATTTCACTGGCTACTTCTAGTTGTACAGCTATGACGTGGAAACAAACAAGCAAGCAAACAAAACAGTAAAAAAAAACAAAACAACAACAACAACAACAAAAACACGAATACACGATCATCCAACACATGCGTTGACTCAGCGCAAAATAAGAAGACGTCGCACGTTCGCTATAGAGTAATGCGCTCAATTTGATACTGGTTTCGCGTGAGACGAGAAATAGTGCGGGAGAATCATACCTGACACGCTCCTCAGTCGCGAGACGGCGCTGGTTTGATGACTTTTATTATTGGTTCACTTTCACTTTCAGGATGACATGGTGGTCAATCAAGCCAGCCCACAGTTCGAGCGAGCAGACACTCGCTTTCTGCTTGCTTTGCCATGGTAATACACCAGGTATTACGGTAACTGCTAATTGCTTCGCACAATGGCAGAGGAAGAGGGAGAAGCGTGTCTTTGTACTGGATTTTAGATGAATATTTCTGAAAGATTCCGAGTTTTCACGCCACGATTCCACCGCAGGCTGGTAGTACACCTCACCAGGATGCTCCACAATAATTTTCAGATATTTCTGATGTAGCATTTCAAAGTAAAGTTCATCCAAAAATTGCTATTTTATTGTTGTGCTGTACTTGATTTCAGATTAATATTTCTGGAAAATTCCGAGTTTTCACGCCATGATTCCACCGCAGGCTGGTAGTACACCTCCCCAGGATGCTCCACAAGCCTCTGTTCCACTAAATTTAGCTGTATGTCACCATGTTTTTGGACGCGGGACGTCGCGGAAGCTATCGGCATTGAGTTCCGTCTCCAAGCATCAAACCCAGCGGGGTGTCATCCCCGCCGGCAAGCTGCACCCCCTCCGCTTTCCGGGACATCTCGGGGGGTGGTGGAGATCTCTCAAGTCTGTCGACTGGGGGGGGTGCGGAGGTCCGATATACACGGTACAAAGTGAAGTGCGTCCCGTATCAGTTCATTACGGGACATGTTTTTTAGTTGCCAAATATAGGACAACCGCGTATATTACGGCAGGTTGGCAACCTTATCTAGACCACAGACGGAAATGAAATGAGGTTTCGCCAAATTGCGTCCCGGGAGAGATTTTATTTTTCCCGGGACAGGTGGTTTAAAAAAAAAAAAAAGAGAGAACAATTCTGGGAAAAACGGGACGGGTGGCAACCCTAGTTGTAACCTGCCTCCAGGGCGGCGCACAGGGCACCGCACCTGGAGTGCCGGGAGGAAGAGAGATGAGCTCATTTCATTTCCCTCTCGTCATTGTGAAACTTTCAATGGGGAAAGTGTAAGAAATTAAAACAAAAACAAAAAATAGAAAATGAATGGCATTTTAAAAGACACAGAGAGAAGTTTAGCAGCGTGAAAGAACCGCTGTTAAAAATCACAAAAGTTTTTTTTTAGTGTACATTTGTGTAAACCTAAGTTATCTGTCCATGGATCCACTTCACGCTAGTAGCACACTACCCGTGGAGACACCCCCACTCAATTTCAGGTAAGGTTGATGTGGTATTTGATTTAAATAATAATAATAATAATAATAATAATAATAATAATAATAATAATAATAATAATAATAAAATGTGACTCTGTGGTTGTACAGTGCTTGAGTTCAGATTAATACTTCAGAGAATTTCCTAGTTTTCCTCAGGTCACTCAGGGCCGACCTTGGGAAACTCAGTTTCTCACTCAGTTTCAGGCAAATCTGATTGAGCATGTCATCGCTTGCAATTTATCATTCGTCTTAATCCTTCTATGTGTGTGCAATCATGAATCAGCTAGCCGCTCGATTGGTCAATAGATAACCTTACCCTAAGAAGTGACAATTTAACCATGACTGAATGATAAGTTGTGAAATGAATGAAAAACTGGGCGGACCGCTTGTCAGTCAAACCCTGGGGGAGCCACGAGAATTCCTGAGTGCAACACCGTGGCAACAAGACCAATCAAGAGGCCCAACATGATGCGAACCCGTTTGTCAACGTCTTGGAACGTCTCCGTAGCTCTTCAAACAACATAGTAGAGACGACAAACATTCATTCTTTATGTTGAGCAGAAAAATAAATCACCGTCACTGCAAACATCCAACCACTGCACATTGAAAAAAAAAAACACAAAACAATTCAAACTCATGGGCAAATGTCAATTTTTATTATTATTATTATTATTAATATTATTATTATTATCATTATTATTATTATTATTATTATTATTATTAGTTTCCACTTGTGCCATTTCTGGAATTCAGATTTCTGCAGTAACTTACATCCAGCAACAACATGAATTTGTAAAGGATGCAATCAAGACATGCCTTGCATTGCAACTCACATCTAAAAAAAAAAAAGAAAAAATAGAAAAAAACAAGGACACCACAGAACTCAAGTCATTCGCCACAGTTCTACGTCTATACCTGGACGGCATGTGTTCTGGCTTGACAACTGACTGACAGTTAAATTAAGACAGCGAAACGGACTTGGATGTTCACCAGGTTTAAGTCGCTGACGCAGAAATACAAAAAGACTTGCATGAATCCTGTGAGTGGGATGGGTAACATATGCATGTGGGGGTGGGGGGTGGGGGGGGGTAGAGGGGGGTTTGGCTGTCGTAAGGTCACTTTTCAAATCTTGGATGGATCCACCATTAACGCCTCAATGTTGCGACCAACAACATTCTAGTTAGTTTCGATTGACTAAAAAAAAAAGATCTCGTTGAGGATGGCACGATGCTTCTGGTAAATCCAACCTTGTTTGATGCTGTAGCCTAAGAGACAAACAGGCACACTTCATCTTAAGGACAGTTTCTTTATTTCACCTGTGCAAGTGTGCTGTCAGCAATGGCACTAATCTAAGGTCTGTGACTACTGTACATAAAGGCCTTCTACCAAAGCTCTTACCAAATCTGTGACCAACAGTTATCATGTATGTATCCTTCCAGTCACCATGTCGCAGTATGTGTGGCTCACTGGCCTCCTGTGTGGGTAGTACACTAGTAGAAATAGTCAAACTTCATGCAACGACAATACAACAATTGCACAAAAATCTGGAGAAAAAAAGAGGAAAAAAAATCTTCACAGTTTTCCACATTCATACGTTACAGACCAAACATGCATGCAGGATGGTTTACAAACTGAACACAACACAAATTAAAAAAAAGAGCTTCCTTCTATGCATTTGTTCAAGATACTGTGTCTGTGTATCATCATCTGCTGTCTGTGTCTCGGTCTCACTCAGCTGACATGAAATGTGACAATTTTTTTGTACCTTTTTTAGTGTGTGGAAAGGTGTTATTCAGCACGTAAAAGGTGAAATATGGAACTAGAAGATACATAAAGTGCTTCCATTAAAACAAACAATAAAAACAGTACAAAAAGTTTTTTAAGAAAGAGGTATCAAAACAATGCACTTAGGGATGTGGAGGATACTGCTGTCTGTCGAACACCAAATAGGATTTCTGTGGTACAGACAAATGGCAAAGGGGTTCTTTGAAGAGAAATTGCCAGCGATGAGTGGATGAACTGGGGAGGACAGGAGGAGGGGGGGGGGGGTAACGTGGCTGAAACTCAGCCGAGGATGAGGCTGGATTTTCCACCGGGGGGATTCCTGCGGCCAGATGGTAGTCCGCTGGCCGCTTCGTCAGCTTGAGGGGCTTCCTCTGGTGGCCCTTGAACCGTCGCAGGCTCATTGACACTGTTTTCTAAACGGAGGCAAACAGTGCATTACTCTCCTGTCTCATGACATGCTTTGAAAGGCAAGCAGGTAGCAAGCTATCATCTACACTTAACTACAAAAATGTGTTTTGTTGGTTTTTAAATTAGATTTCCCATTGGAAGATGAGACGATAAGTTTTCTTGGAGTACATTGATGTATCTACGGTTCATACATGGTCATTTTGCAATACAAAGCTGCATTTGCAGTCGTTCTAGTATAGCTCTAGTAGCATCTAGTACAATATGTCATAAGCCAGGACGAACATGCAGGTAACCATGCCGTCTGTGAATGGGTTACTTCTAGCCAGAGGAAGCAAGAACGTAGGCAGAGGTTCCTCCAAACGTCCCTTATATTACATGATATGTTAACAGTCCCCATGAATGTTCTGTAAACTACCCCATCCTCTCTGGAACAGCCACTTGTGTTCCATTATGAGTATATACCTGTATACGTTAACATCTGTGCGTATAAAACTGTGGTGTTTCAGCTGTATCTTTGGAGTTGTTCACATCTGGCCACAAGATCTCCCTCAGGCAGACCTACTGTAGGTGCCCGATCGATGCCTGGCTTTTTTTTTTTAATAATAACCATACTTCTATATAATTAAGTCAGTGTCGACAAGGATTCCTTCATCGTCATCTACACATCACAGCTGACTGACAATCCACGACAGCAGTTCGCCGGTTCAACAAGGATGTTGAAATGTTGAGACACATTTAACACCCAAGTAAGTCTGTGTGGAAGCTTCCTGAAGAGGCATTAATGTGTTTCACTTTATAGAATAGAACCACGCACACTGTTCAGACATGACGCTACAATTTACAAGAAATGGGTTCATCATTTTCCAATCAATGTGATAACAACAATGGGTCATTATTGCCGAAATGATGTGACCAACTGCGAAATCTTATCATTATTACCTTGTTATCACAAATAAAAGATAAAGCTGCAAAAACAAGGTCTAGACAAAACGCACTTTGACATACAATCAATTGCACCCATGTCAACTAACTTTTGTTAACAGCAGCTGTTCTCAAACGTAATCTTCAAGGGTTCATAATATCTGCTGTTAACAAAATCTGTTTAAAGCCGCTACGATCAAGTTGGACTGGTTTTGTCACTTCTCTAGGCAGTTGAGACATGGAAATTCTAACTTATTACTTTTCAAATGAAGTCTCCTCGTATTTGTATTTAAAGAAACACATTACACAGACTGAACTGAAAGTACAGAAGCAAGATATGCTGTAACAAATGTAAAGGGGATCAACATTCTGAAGGTGAAAATGATCAAAAGGGATGAAGAACTTTTTTGTGAGCAACATCCAGACATCTCCGCGTCAGGCCTGTATGATACACATTGACTTGTTCAGTCCTGCTCTCGATGACAGCCAGAATGTGACAGTCCCTGCCAAACAGCAGTAGTGTATGTGTCGTGTATCTGTATCTGGCCTAAAGCTTATTTGTCAATGTGCGGACTGGCGTGCCTTTGCTTCAAGTTCAGCGCTTTCCAGTAAATGGAACTTTAACCCTCACGGTTGACAGCTTGCCTTCCTCTGAAGCAGTGACAAGCACAGTTATTGTGTTTGCAATGGCATAAAGCCAACGCACTTTGACCACATAAAGATAATGAAAGCCATGAAGTGTACAGTGCCAGGTGCAGTGTGAGCAACTTGGTTCTTACCAATATCTTGGACAGAAATTTCTCCTTCCTTCAAAATAAAACACAAGCAAAAAAAGTCGTTAGGTATTTGTTAAGCAGATTGAAAAAGAGGAACTTGTGGTGCCTACAATGTATGTAAGCGAGGACATAATATTTCACGCCAAACGCTTACGTGAAGTGTTTTGTGCAAATGTTTCATAACTTCAGTACTTGCTTCTTTAAATGGATGGTCTACCCTAAATTTTCAGTCATACCTTTGTCAGGGTGCACAATTAACAGAACCAATTATGGCACAATAAGTTCCTTGTTCCTTTGGTCGTTTCCAGATTGAATAAACTAAGATTTCTGGTCTACGTCCAAAAATGAACACGGTTTGTTTGGACAATGAAGTCCTAGTTTGAGCTGTTGCCTTCACTCAGCCTCCTGAAGAGGCTGTTTTGCCTCTTTACCCCCTGCACCCCCCGCCCTCTCCTACCAGCTCCATCAGTGGCTCCGCCTTCCGATTCATAAACCTTGGTATATTGATTTAAGCAATTTTATTTGTGAATTGATTTTTTTGTTTAGTATGTTTTGAACTTAATCTTTTAGTCACTGTTTAAAAAGTTTCTATCTTGAAAAAAGAAATCACAGAGAACACTATTTTGGGTTATTTGCATGCAATTTTGTTTTTGTGACCTTCTGGGAGAAAAGGTCAGCTCACCTCAGGGTTTGTTTTGTGCAATTATTACCGTATTTTTTTTATCGAACAACATTATTTCTTGTACAGCCTGAGCATGAATAAGTAGTTCTGGTTACATTATTGGAATCAGCTGATCTATCTATCTATCAAAATATATAAATCAAGGTTATACAAATCTGCCTTGGAGCCAGAGTTTGCCTAATCATAAACACGCTACGCACAGTATCAACCTTTGAATCGAGAGTCATTTGAATTGAGAATTGTCTGAATCGAGAATGGATTCTGAATCAAGTTTTGACCTCAAGAATCGGAATTAAAATGAATCGTGAGACACCAAAAGATTCACATGTCTGTTAAAGAGCTGAAAAGGTGAGTTTTTCTAAATGGGACTCCATTAAAAATGATCTCAACAACCACAATCTTCAGTGCACAAACATCCCTGACTTTGTAATTTCCTCTCCAAACGTAGGATTGATCTACTTGAGTCTGGTCATGATCTTACTGTGGCTGGAGCATCTCCGCTATGGTTGGAGGTCAGGTTCCCTCCTCTTCTCAGGGGGGCAGAGGGTTCACCACACAGCACTCCTGTTGGCTTCCCACCTGGGAGGAGAAAATATTCAGTCACACAAAACTAGACAGACTAGCTTGTTTTATGCTACTTTGTCATTAATAGAGTAGGTGTTCTCATGATCTCATGATATGTTTATAAATGACATACTGCAAATAAAATGTAATAGCCACAGCTTTGGAGCCGACATTCCACAGGAGAAAAACAAAGCAGGTCGGAGGGAAGACTTGGGTGCAAGGCAGCGAGGGAGTCAAGGAACAGCTTGACCGCACTTGACTTGGGAGGCCAATGATTCCAAGTCTTCCTTGTGATGATGAAAAGAGGAACGTGGGAGAAGAAGATGGTGTAGCAAAACAGGTCACGGCCAGTACCGGTTTTTGCCAAGCTCAGCTCTACAGCAGAAACCACATTTTTTGATACTAGCGTATGTCTTATCATCCAACCTTATACTAACCCAACCCATGTGACCAGAGACCGCCCTAATGGTAATAAAAAGAGGCTTGCATACGGAGGCACTTCAGAGTGGGGTAGATGGACTGTAACTGATGTTGCCCTCCGTCACTGCTCTCCTCGCGAGACAGATATACTGACTCGTGTGTGTTTCTTTTATACTTTGTAGGTTTGAACCTGACAAATTGGCATCGGACTAGATTGGCGTTTCTTCTCCCTATTCCATTTCAGACAAAAAAAAAAAAAAAATGAAAGAAGAACCAAACCAATTATAAATGTACAGCCGTAGGGATACTTGTTTGTGTGCTGGTTCTCTGTTAATCCTTTGTATTTATTTTGTTTAAATGATCTGAAATGGTGATTTAAATATTTCTATAGTTGTTTTCTTTCTTAAATTCACATCATGTCAAATCCTCATGCCAATGTATTTCAAACTCAAACTTATTCCAATAAAAAATGCTATATTTTTCAATAGGGAAATTATACACAGATGCACGCAAGAACACACGCATCTGATTGCAGTAATTAAAGTAAATTCTTTAATTACTTTGGATGGAACACAATACAATGTGACGTCAATACGCTGCTTACGCACCAAAACTTTATTCAAGTACAAAATACACAGACAACAGCAAAAAACTTGCTGCATGGTGGCCGCTACGCTGCAACTTTACAATGTCTTCTAGAACATGCGGCTGCAGCGAATCATCTGTTAATCCTAGTAGTTTATTACTCATGCAGATAAATGGCATGGGGATTTTGGTTGTGCAACAACATAACGATAACACAAAACATAATCGTGTCATTGGCAGGACACAACAGCTCTATTGTAACAGCAACCTTTTGCACGTAAAAGGCTGAAGCTGCCAATAATATTGTTCAAAGGTCTGACTCAAGCGTAGGAGAAGCATATTTGGAAATCCCGTGTGAAGCCACCTTGACCGTTGCCATTATACGTGTTAGCAATGAGAGGTGTAGCAACAATAGAAGTAGTATGCCAGGTTGAATACCACAGGACAAAAAAAACATGGGTTTACCTTTCAGTGGCAAAGTTAACTTTGCCTTAAATTAAAAATCTGTATGGATTTTATATTTGGTTCACAATGTACCTGGCGGGTTGTTCCTGCGATTAGCATAGGGGTCCTCGGGCTCAGCAAAAACACTAGAGGCCATCTTATTTTTGCGAACAGGTGGCTTCTCCTCCTCTGCACCAAGGGAGATATTGGAGCCACCACCAGGAGGACGCAAAACTCTGCAAAGAGAGAGAGGGGGGGGGTAAGGGGGGGGTGGGATGCTCAACAGGGTCCACAGGCTGGGCTGATGGTTGAGATGGTCTGTGCTCCTGCAACTGTTGCAACTGTACTCTAGATCAATAGAAACACGTGCACGTATGTATACAAAGAATGTGCATTTGTATCTCAATACACATTCCGTACATGTGCTCCACGTACACGTGCTGTCATTTGTGGCCAGCTGTAACGTGGCCCGTTAGCAGCTGAACAGACAGGAAGAGGATGCCCATAGAACTGTGTATGAATCCGCAGGGGGCCCCACCCAACTGGTGTGTTTATACACATACATTCATCAATACATTACAAAAACAACCAACAACAACATTTTTTACATAAACGACTAATAATAATTGTTTGGTGCTGAGCCACCTGTCCTGGATGAGCAGACGGCCTCTGGAGCAACAATGGGGATGGCACATGAGCTGTGTTGCTCGCTAAGGAAGGGCCCATCTCGGCAGAAAAAGGTGTGGTATCTTTAGCATCATAGCCATCTGCTCCGCTGCAGACATTTTGATGGCGTTTAACGCGTAATTACAGCCTTAGTATCGCTGTCTTTATTTTATTTTATTTTATTTTTAAATATTTTTTCCCTTCCACCTTGCGCCTACGTTCACGCCCATGCTGAGAAGATGCTGCATCGAGGCGCTTGGATAACCACGGTGAGGGGGGGAAACAACGCTTTTTTACCTGGAACTGCTTTTGGAACCGGGCTCCATCCCCTGATACGTCGTGGTCGTCGTCATTTTTGCACGGGAAAAAAAAACCCCAACACCACCTGATTATTGACGATGATTCGATACAGCACTGGAGAATCACACCATTAAGAGTATTAGCGGTGTTTCACGGCCTCATCATTTGGTTCTCTATCATCAACCTGTCTCTCCACGCCACGCAGCGGCTGCGCTGACACGCTGACCAGAGGAGCACGTCGCGCATCCGCTCACATTTTCAAAATAAAACACACCGACGCGTTTTAGAAAACGGTGGAGGTCAATTTGGAGCCGACGTGAGGGCGCACCGTGAAATGTATACGTTATTATTGTTTTACTTTAGGATACAGTAGTTCAGGATTGTGACACCAGTTCTGTGTCGTTGTAATTCAGCTAAAGTGCCAAAGACGAAGTGTAATTTGCCATCAAAAGCGAGCTACTTCCGGTCTAGGTTTGTCTGTGTTGGGGGTGACGGGAAGAAAAGAGGGGTTCTGTCAAAATCTCATTACGTATGTTGGGTTTCACTCCAAAAGGATGTGAGAAATCAGTGTAATGTTTTTTTGTTTTGTTTTTTAAAGATACATTTTCACCATATTAGTTGAAGCTTGTATTGTGATTTTGCTTCACCTTCTTTTTTATCTATTCTGATGCCCTCTGGAAGGAAGCGGATTGGGGAGTATACCGACCACAATATAGTATACAACACAACAGCATTTATTTATATATATCTACATGTTCATATCGATATATCCCATATAATTTTGTCTTTTTGTATTTAAATATTTGAATTATTTATTTACACATATCTACGTTTATATTGTGAGAGCTTTGTTGCAACTCACTCTTGCCTGTCTGCCACTCTGGCTCACACACATCTTTTGTATTTCCCTTTCACCCTAACATAAGCTGATGACGGCCCTCTGAATCTGGATCAGCTGTATGTTTCTGCCCACAGGGCAGTTTCCTACTGCGGCACCTTGCTGCTCTGGGGGTCCAGTTGGTTTGTCCTCTGATTGTACAAAGCACTTTTGGTTTAAACAGATAGATTACCATTCCATTCATCTACTAAGTGTCCTACTTACATGATGTATCACCGCATAGACATTTTCCATAAACGTTACAAAAAGTCTCACTTTTTGTGAGTCGCGTGTATTTGTAGGTTTGATGCTCTTTAATTGTAAAACAGCTTTAATGCTATGAAACCATGTTCAAGAAAATAATTCATTTTTCACACATTTGCAAGTCCAGTAATATAGTCTTGGGTGCTTGTGACAAAAAAGAAACTTTTTTTTGTTACAAAAAAGGACTCAATTTATTCCAATAATACATTTTCATAACCACAGATGTGAATTTAAAATGTAGCTTAAATGACAACAAAAAAAATTCCATCTGAACAGAAACTTAACAACATAAGTATAAAAAAGGACCATTCTATGTTTGTTTGTTTTTTATAGTTTCCAGAGAAAACACCATTGACAAGCTTTAAATTTTCTACAGACTCAATGCAGCTGACAAGTTGCTAACATCACACAGTAAAGGCTTGATAAAATACTTATGACAGTGTGAATAAATCTGAGGGCGCAAACTGTGCTTGCTGCTGCTGTGGAGCAATTGGTTTCTGTACCCAACTGGATAGAATCAACACTGATCACACTGAGCATCTGAAGACTGGACATGTTGTAGGATAAAAAGGGGAGGTAGGGTTGTTTGTAGGAAACAGTCTTTACAGAAAACAACCTCCGGTTTGCTGTTGGAACACATCAATTGTATCTTCATCCTCCATTTCTAGCTGCATGTGAAAGGCAGAACAGAAACTGAGTCATTTGGGCAGTTCAAAACACAAGTGAAAGGAATGATCTGTTACTTTATGTGATGAAGATGATAAGCACTGTAATGAGAACCTCCTTCTATTTTTGGCTGTCCCATTGGGAACAGTGAACCATCAGCCGGCATCTTCAACATCACTTTCTCTTTCAGAGACGACCCTACTTGATAACGCAGTGTCGCCGTCTGGTTTGTTGCTATTGCAAACAGCAGTGGCTTTACTTTGTTTACATTCCAACATGATTTTATACGGACAGGCAGGCAACCACTGCTGATGCTGATTTATTTGAATTAAACTAACAACTCAGCTACAAAGTAAAATAGTTTCTAGATCACGTGCACAGAGATGTCGTCACTAAAAACATTGCTGTGTCACGTTTTCCTCCTTCAACCATAGCACTGACTCTTCACGACACGTGCTCTACTCTATTGTTTGTTTCTACTAAACCCGATTTTCCAACAATATCGTCACGCAAGATAAATGGTACAATGAATAAAAAGGACTGAATGTCAAGCCGTTGTCTGAGAAACATATACTGGATATATAGATAAGGTGGTGATGATAAATTCTCAATATACTAAGTAGCCTGAGCATTTCGGACTTGATTTGATTTTAACCCTTGGACAACAGTCATTACTAGAAAAATACAATCAAAGTCAAACACACACCTTCCAGACATGGAAATTATGGCAGCCAAGTTTAATGTGCTGAGGAGTATCTAATTATTACATATGGTATCTGCTTGACATTATATGAACTTTGACTTGATCCTTTAGAAACAACCCATCTTGTAATTCTGAGCGACTTACAGAAAAATGAAATAGCAAGACAGGAAGTTGGTTTACCTGCGAGGGCGTGTCTGTTTCGTTGATAGGCTGGCCATCAAACCGGAATCGAATTTGCCTCATGGAAAGGCCCTGTTAACATGGAGAGCAATGTGGATTCATAAGACTGATGATTCCAGGTATTTAGGGGTTCATTTTAAATATGCAATATCAAACGCAAACAACCAAACTAATGTCAAATATTTAACATTAAATATATATAGTATTGTGTTGCATATGAGTTGCTATTTGTGCAATATTATATGAGCAATCCCATTTCATTCAAATTAACAGTCTTAAATGGATCCCATCGTCAAAAACTGAATTTCTCAGGCAGCTCTGCTTTAAAAGGTCTTTTATTTTGCTCTTTGAGCAAGTACTCAAATTGACAACTAGATAACGCTAACAATGAGCGGATGGACTATCACAATGGAGTGAGATTTATGCTGGCAAGTTTTTGGACCAAAAAAAACAAACAAACTTGTTCATTGTTAGAAGTAGACCACCAAAACAAATGGCCATAACAAGGCCTATTAATTACAACCAAGACAAAGGGGGTCAAAGACTGAATTCACAATGGTGTTGTGGTCTCACCTGCCGTTCACAGTAGGCTTTCATCAGTTTGCTGAGTGGAGTGTGCCGCTTGATTTTAAACTGCACCACAGAGCCATCCTGCCCCGCCACCTTCAGGTTGATATGCTCATTGTTCTCAGTCTTCACTCCCTCCTGGTGAAAGAGACAGAGAGAGAGAACAAGTTGAATTGAAAAGGATGCGTTCAAACGTGATGGAAAGTCAGGATGCTTTCGTATGGTGCTTCAACACGCTCTTAAGATAATATGACACAGGTGAAGGTTTGACCCGCTGCCTGCTCGTTCAAAAACAATAACCCATCAATCTGTCTTACACAGGAATCTGTTTCGTTTAACATAAGGATATATACTTGCATAAATTCCCAACAGCAAATGGGCCAAATATAGTTAGCAGCGGAGAGGAGAATAATTTGCCATTAGACCATTTTCTGTTCGATAAATGAGTGTAACATCTGCAGTGGGCCAACTTCTTAACTTCATTGTTAGCATAAGCATTAGCATCACGCAAATCAATGGTCAATGGCCTTCAATTGAAAATGACGCCCAGCATCAGATCTGATTTAAACAAATACGGCTGCAATTAATTCGCACATATCAAAATTCCTCTCAACACAACATCCGTGTAATTCCATATCCAATTTGAAAACGTTGGTTTGGCATAACGATTTTGAAGCGAATTGGTGTCTTTTCGGATACACTACTTTTGCCGTTATAAAAGGCTTACAGCTGCTTTGCACTTATCTTCGGCTCTTTCTTCATTATAACTCGGGTTATATAAGCACATTTCCCCCCCAAGATTTGAATATAAATTGGAACAAGCGATCAGCATGAAATAACTGACACTTTTCTTGTTCTGAAAACGAAAGAAATGCCTGTTCTTTGGTGCCGGTCGGGTCTCGGCTGAGGCAGCCCCGTTAGCTCATAGTGCTAAGTATGCTAACTTGCTAGCTTGCTAGCGTGGTAGCTCTGCTCAGTGCCAATGGCCCTCTGTGATAAAAGCCACTGGTAATCTTTCAGGGTCCGGGGATCCCGCATTTCGCTCAACAATCAATTCTTCGTGTTAGAATTTGTGTAAACACTTGGGGGAAACGTCGCGAAACCAAAATCCCGCTCCTCACCTTGGGTTTTTCGTCTGCCATAGCTTCTGCTGTCTGCCTGCCTGCCTGCTAGTGACTGCTCCACTGCGCCTGCGCGGTCGGGCGCGCCACTTTGAGCAAGCTGCAGTACACAGCTCGTACCACCATGCGCCCCCCCCCCCCCCCCCCCCCCCCACACACACACACACACACACACACGTCACATTACAGCCGCTGATGCGAATGTGTGCCTGCCTGCTCATCAGATTCACGCTCACATTAGACAACATTACATGGCCAATTTCTCTGGTTAAGATGTAAGCGGGTTATATGCCACCAGTCAAAAGTATGCACACACCCTATGAATTCAATGTCTTTTCATTCTCATGACGATTGACATTGCAGTTTCTCACTGAAGACATCAAAACTATGTATGAACACACAACATGGAATGATGTAGGCAACAATAAAAGTGTGAAACTCAATTCAAACACGCTTTAAATTTAAATTCTTCAAAACAGCCACCTTTCATGGAAAGCATATTTAGAGTTATTGAACGTGTTTTTCTTTGCTGCACAATGACATATATCTTGCTCATATATTTGATGCCTTCAGTATCTATCTGCAGTGCAGAAAGTTGTAAAGATAAAAAAAAATAAATAAAATTGCACTAGAAGATGTGTCCAAACTTTTGACTGGTAGTGTACATAAAACGTGAAATAAATCCATTTGACCTACCCGACCCCAAGTTGCATCGAACACACGGCTCATATTCACACGTCTGCGATACTAATATGCTTTATAAAATTATTCATCATTCTGCCGCATGTGCAACATGACTACATACACCATTTCCAAGAGTGTTTAGAATCTGGTAAAACAAATGCATTTTAATAGTCAGCTAACAATGAGAGAGGCCTCCAAGTATAACAATCCCAATATTCATTGGTCACCACACAAATATGGCTTTTCAAAAATAGGTTAAGGCAAATTCAATTTACAGTGAGATAAATAAATAAAATTTTTTCAAACAAAAAGAATGTTATAGCACAATAATCCCCCCCCAAAAAAACAAACAAACAAAACAAACACAAAAAACGTTCCTGATTAGATCTTTTTAACCTTTTTGAAAAAATGTATGTCAAATTTTACAAAGTGAAAAATAGAAATCTCTGTTACAGCCTTTAATAAACTTCACTCTTCTGTTCAATTCACACAGATTGTCTTTTAACCATTTAATGTCATGTTGTGCCATTAAGGACGCTAGGCTATAGCACCTGCAAGAAGGCAGAATATTATTCTTCAACTACACTGAGACACCAATTGGATCATATCCACAATAATGCACAGTTTGCGTTTTGAAACACAAAATACTTTAGTGCATATTTTGTACAAAAGCCCTTTGGACAAACCTCTGACAATTTCTGCCTTTCTTCATGGACCACAACGCAGCTGCAATAAAAGAACACAAAAAACATAGACTTGACACCATCCTCCTCTACAACCCAAGTAAACACCACTACTTATTTAAAAAAAAAAAAAAAAACAACTAAAAAACTGCCAACAGAAAATAAGTTATGATTCAATGGTAAAAATGGAATATATTACATAAAACAAAACAAAGTAGGAATAGCAGATTTCTTTTGGTCCAGTCTGAAAAGGCTTTTCAATCAGTACAGCCTGTTCCTGTTCAGTGTCTTCTCTCTATTACACAACTACTAATTATTAGCACTTTCATGAAATCCTTCCAAATGACCTTATGCAATTTTAAGACTGTCTCAGGTCAAAAATGGCAGATGTTTCTTGGAGGGCCTACAGGGCTCCCAGTGTGTGCGTGGGTGGGAACTCGGTCACCTCTCCGACTTCAGTGTACGACCTCTCTCCCAGAGTGAATGACAGTTTGAATCTCATTCGAATCTTCTCCTGCAAAACAAAAACAAATTGTCAATTTTGATGGGTTGGCTTGGAAACTACCATTCTCGGTTGCTCTTAAAGTACCCTTTCAGAAGAGCAAAAATGCACCAATTGACAAAAAAAAAAAAAAAAAAATCATAACAGATCCAAACGTGTAAAATTTCCCAGATTCACAGCAGGAAAGACACAGCGGCATAGATCCAAACTGAGATCAAAAACTTTTCATCTCAGTTTGGATCTATGTGTACACAGTTCGCTTCATGTCTGGTGTGAAAACATTTTTGGGACTTTTGGGATCAATTGTAGGAACATAAAGCAGACTGCAGTGCTGCGTGTTATGGGTAAAGTCGTGGGCAGTGTTAACAGCAGTCATGGGATTTCAGTGTTGGCTACATCACAACCTATTTCAGTTTGATGTGTACGAGTGGTTTCATTTAGGGCTGGCATATTGTGTTTTTTTACTGTTCAGACAGCGTTCATTATTTTTTTCTGACACAAGGTGGCTTTAGTGGCCACTTGTCCTTTTCTTTGCCTCAATACCCAAACTGAACAAACAAAATCAAATGAATCAAAATCAAATCAAAAGGCCACTAAGGTGCCGAGCGAGTGAATTCATACAAGGATACGACAGAGTCCATTGTCCAGGCCAAGATTTGTTGATTTATTCTTCCAATATAAGCAAATGAACAAAGCATTGGCTGCTGCTGCCTCTCTTGCCCTGGTAAGAAACCATAACCCTTACCGGTGCTGCCCCCTATGCTTGGCAGACCTTTACACAGACCACCTAGTGTTCCAGAGCTATATAATACCTTCAAAATAAAATAATTAATAAGCATTCACATGAACTCAAAAAAGGCAAAAATATTGATATGATCAAACTAAAGGTATATTAATCAAGCCAAACAAAACTAAATAATTAATCAACAATAACACAAATGACAAATAGCTCCAACAGTGGCAGCAATTGGGAAAAGCACAAATGTTGGGCAGAGAGGAGGTGAGAGGAAGGGGTGGAGCACAGGAAGGGGTGGAGCACATACATTTTCACCAGACCTGAGGCAGGAAGCTTAATTATGGACAAGAGTTGCTTTTATTTTGGACTTTGTTAAATGAAGACACATAAAATCTGCAGGAATTTGCACTTAAACGCTAAGCCTTTCCAAAGCAAGCCCCCACCCCCAACCTAAAAAAAAAAAAAAGCATTGAAACCCAGCCAGACTTGGCTGAGTTTGTTTTAATCCATCAAAAGAACGCTATGAAAGTGTTCAACAGAGCCATCCATACCTCGAAAGGATTGGCAAGGAGCACGACCTGAGTGATGGAGGCAGGAGGCAGGATGGGATTAAAGGGAGTCAGCTCCGTCCCCGACGGCTGTTGCAGTCTCACTTTCATCATCTGGCAAAAAGAAGAGAGAGAGAGAGAAAGAGAGAGGGAGAACAGTCACACTCATTTATACTATTTCTCCGGGCGAATACTTAATTTAGAGGGTTGAGCTGCCTAAAGAGATACATTTAAACATAAAGAGACAACAAGCAGCTTAAAAGCATTTGGAGCGTGTTGACGTTTCACCTTCGGCACGGCGGCCTGCAACACGATGTCTTTGACGAGCAGCGGCGCCGTGCTGAGCATCGACGCCACCATCACCTGCACATCTGGCCTGCCCGCTGGACTGTTGGCAGCCCAATGCAGCAGGACACGGATTCCATTTTTGTCGTAAGCTGTCACAGGACACACTTGACCTGAAATGCAGTGGGAAAAGCCATCAAGCGTTAAACAATTACCAGGGCAAGGTAACTGATATCATGTATTGTAATGTTCGGCAAGTAGAGTCTCAACTGACAAGAGGTGTATAACTAGTGACTTCAGTGATTCAAGCTAATAGCCAATAGCGGTGGTCAAATATGTTGACAAAACTTTATTTTTTAAAAAGCTTTCCCTTACATTTGAACCATTAGTTAAATTTTGGCATTTTTTTTTTTAAAGCATAATAAAGTTCACTTGTTCAATCTCAGGTTCTTTTTCATTTACTAATGCAGTAATTGCCATTTCCTTTCCAGGGTTGTGTGTATTTTATTTTATATATTTGTGTGCATTTTATTTTATATCTTGATTATATATCATTTTTAAAAACTGTTATGGACTGATTTTACGTTAAATGCGTTAGACCTTATAAAATCCATCAAGACACCTCCTGTTTTTAGCCTATCAGTGGTCTCTTCATAGTGAAATATTATTCTCATATCATGTAATAGCTGGGTGTTTTATATAATAATCATGATATAACTACCAGATACATAATACTCCCCTTGGAGTTCACTCTATCACAGTGGAACTGATGTTAGATGGCGCGTTGTATTTGGTTTGTTGTATAAGTTTACTGATGCTGTAAGTTTTTGTGGTTGTGCTTTGTTTTTGACAAAGGAGTGATGCTTCAAAATGAACATTTTACTTCATTTCCTGAGTGTGTTTGTCATGCTGTTCACATTCTATGAGCATGACGCACTCTGGGACACAGTTGGGACGTGGCACATTTAGGAAGGCTCAGTCTACACACAACTCACTGGGTTTAATGGCATCCAGTGGGACAAAGACATTAGCCAGGGATCCATCTTGTCCCATCGTTGGAGGGAGGGCAGGAAACAGTGAGAGTGGCACAGAAGTCCCATCAACCAGACTGTTGGTAGATGAAGCCACTGACTCCCTCTGCATGTCATCCAGTAGCAGTGAAATGGGTGGATTGGAGTTGCTACCGTGAGTGGGAGACGGAGCAGCTGGCCTGAGCAAGTCGTCACTCTGCACTGGCAAACTGCTGATGACACAGCGGGTAAGGTGTGGGCGCATGGTACAGGCCTCACAAACATTGCAGTGGAAATATAGATGACATTTAAAAACTGTAAAGGGATGTGTGATTTCAGTTTTCATCACGATAAATAGCACTTCACTTCTGACCAAACCAGCGCCTCAGACTGGCATCTGACTGCGAGACAGCAAGATAGCCATTTAAATACTAGATATAGGTATTGCAGTCTTATTTGACTGCAACAATACAAAGAATCATTTTATGTATTGTTGATCTAGTGAATCTGTGTGTCAGGTGTTGGGAGAAATTTGTTGTCAAATTTCACTTTAAATGTCACAAAGTTAGATGCCAATCAGAACGTGGCAATCGGCAGAAACGCCTTTACTGTTACTGCACCTCGCGGCACATCGCTCACTTACTGTGAATAACTCTTTGCATCCAGAAAGTCGAGGTTTTGCAAATGGTGAGCAGGAGGAGCTGAGGATGCAGGAGGCACCGACACTGCGAGAACTTGTGGGGGCGGGATGGAAGACAGGCTGAACGACTGAGCAAGGACAGACGACAGTGTGGAGGACGGCACTGAAGTGGGAGACTGGGGGAAAGTGACCCGTGCTGTTTGGTCCGACCCTGTAAACACTGGGCGTGTGGAGAACACAGGTCCGAGACAGTTCAAGGCACAGGGGGCTGTGGACGAGGACTCAGGTAAAGATGCAGAATGTGCAGAGACCAGTGGGGGTGAGAGGTCGAAATGACCCAATTCCTGAAAAAGTATGAAAGAAATTTGCACTTCATATTGATAAAAATACTTGATACCGGTCAGAATAGGGCTGAATTTACACCAGATCCGGTGTTGCCACACAAGCAAAGAGGGCTGCTCGCAGGGTGAGTGCAGTATGATTATGTGCTACATGGTGTGGTTCAATGGCCTCCCTGTGACGTGGCTGGGGGTCGCAGTGGGACACAAGACAGCTGAGATCAAAAGCAGCTCGTCTCAAACTCAGGTTGCAGGGAGATTTGGTTCTGCAGCGGCAAAACTGGACAAAGCCGGGTAGCGGTGGGTCCGCTGATAATGAACGTGACCAAGCACAGATTCTGGTGTGAACCCAACCGTATTGAAGCGCACATTGAAATACCAGCTGTTTCCTCGGGACATCGAGGGCGGTTGCATGTTTCTCAGGGACAGATTGGCCGAGACCTGAACACAGATGGTCAAACGGATGCGTCAGATTTACACCCAAAGCACAGAGCAAGGATAAGAAGGTCGTTTTTTCTGTTTTTTTTTTGTTTGTTTGTTTTTACCCAGAGAGAAAAGGTCGTGATCCAGCAGCGAGAGGCCTGCAGTGGATGCCTTGGGGAAGGGAGCCAGAGGATCCGCAGGTCCCCACAGCAGAGCAGACGCGGAGGACGTTTGTGGCGCCGAGTTGCTCTGGACATCCAGACCCACCAGGTCAATGAGGACTTCCGACTGATCCGTACCACCACTGGTGCCTAACAGAGGAGCAGGAGGCCATTTATCGCAGCTGGTCATCATCCCCCCTCACAGAAAAAGCCAAACACAGCACCAGCTTAGATGTTTTTCTCACATTAACCATCCTCAGACACTGTTTAAAAAGGATAATCAATTTGCTAAAGCATAATTAAAGCCGTGTTTAAGGCAATTTTGCCTCGCATTGAAACATCTGGTAAACACTTTAAATTGCAATCGAATGCACCAGTTTTTCCTTATTGGCAAATGGCCAATGAATAAATATATGAATTTTATTTTAAAAATGACATTTTTTGACCTTTTCTTGAATAATGCATCACACTCTGTGCAAAACAACATTGTTTTACTCCCTTTTCTCGTGAGGGTTTTTTTGTGCCCATGCTCTCTCTTTTTCTCAAAAACATATTCCATGGAGTCTTTTTTTGTCAGTGCTTTTGGAGAGGACGCTCATAAAGTACAGGTGCCGGACATCCTTTGCCTTTGGGTCATCACTCTGTTTAGAATGTCGGTGATGAAAGGCAGCCACTTATTCAACAGGTGACTTCAGGAGTCAAGGCTCGATCGATCGCTCCGTCCACCTTCAAACTTTTAAATTATTTCACTCACTCATTTTCCATGCCCTTTTCTCCTCTAGTCAGGGTTGCCGGACAATAAATATGATTGAAAACAGAATTTGATTGAAAACATAGTTTGGAATGTAGAAGGCATTGAAAATTTACTTTTTATCTTCTATTTGATATTGTATAAAAACCGCGCCAGTATCACTTACATGCTGCCAAGTTGAACGGTTCAAGGGTACCTTGTGCAACTGATGGTTGTGTTTGATGTGCTGATTCGGTCTCCGCAATGAGGGTCAGTTCTTTCTCCATCTTCTTGTAGGAATTAATGGCGTGGGTGAGGTCATCACTGGCCTGAAGGATGTCTCCTGATAAATTCAATGTAAATTGCCAGGTTTTGGTGCGTTCACATGCATTTCACCTCAGTGCTGTTGGAAAACAGGCAATCTGTGTGGTGCACGATTATTTTACTCTGCATTCTCAGCGAATGGATTGAGGTTTTGAATGAGTAGAAAATACACGTGAATTAAGACTCAGCCATTCAGTGTCAGGGAAATGAGAGATGGATTGAATGATAAGTAAGAACCAATTAGAAGTGAATGGATTTGGTTCTTACCTAAGCTGCTGTCATTATCCTCACTTTCAGAGGCCATCTGACACACAGTTTGCCTGAGTTTGTCACACTCACTGTACAGCTCCTGAAGAAAGAATAAATAAAAAAAAAATTTTGAATCCCAGGTACAAACTGTTGTGTGATATTGTGGTGTAGAAATGAAATGTTTAATCTGTCTATTAAAACATTGCATTTTTCACCTCAAACCAATGTGAGGTTTAGTGTCTCCAGATAAAGGCGGACATCAGAGTTTTCAAGGTTCAACCTTGTCACGCCTCAGGGCTGTATCACAATGATTTTCACTGGAGCAACAGCTTCTACAAGTTTTGTTTTTGTTGCTTTTATAAAAAAAACTCTTTCCAAAGCAGTCATGGATAAAGCCCAGGATTAATTAGGCCCTGGGAAAGGCTTAAAGGGTTAAGAAGTATCAATAATTGGATATTGATTATTGAGATATTGATTTGGAGCAGTCGTAGGTGTATTATGTTTGTTTTTTAGATTGTTTTTGCCTACCACCAGATAAACATTATCTTGCACATTTATCTCACCGACTCCGTCAAATAACCATCAGCAGCTAATCCTGTCTAGAGCGAGCAGAGCAGAGCACGGCAGGGAGGGAGGGGGGATGTTTCAGTTACGCACAAACAGCACAGAGCAGCGCGCACACATCTTTCTGGATAACGACAGCGACAAGGAGCAAACTGTCCAAAGTTTGGCGCTGTTTCACAAATATGTTGATGCAGGTACTACACATTGTCAAAACTGTGACAAAGCAATTTTCTCTTTGTTTGTGTTTACTTTACAAAATATGAATCCTGGTGAAGTGCCAGATCGACAAGCAGTATCTATAAGATTTTTAATAATGTCTTAACAATATTCATCCATATTTAAATGACTGTTAAATTGAGCCACATATGGTATCATAGACAGCACACCTTTATCAGCTCTCTGTCGCCATCTGTGGATTTGTCAGGGCAGTAGTGAGCCAGCATGTCATCCAGGAGTTTGACACTAATGTCGACGGTTTCCAGAGTGCTCTTTTGCTTTGTTGCTTTCTGTGCTCTGACCTCATCCTGCAGAAACAGAACGCAGTGAAGTCAGAGGGGAAAGAAATGTCAAACTCGAAGCCATTGCATTCCAGATGCACTGAGGGACAGTTTCAGCTCATCGACAAGGAGGTGAAAGCGATTACCCTGGCAAAACGTTATTCACTTCCTTCTGTGTCTGTCACATATTTGTGTTTAAGCTCGAGAAATAATTGCAAATTGGAAAATGTTGCGTTTTCCTATTGGCTATCAATCAATCAATCAACCTTTATTTGTACAGCGGTAAATCACAACCACAGGTGTCTGAAAGTGCTTTGCACAATCAGAGGAAAAGGAACTGAGCCCCCCAGAGCAAGCAAGGTGCCATTGGTCAGGAAAAACTCCCCTGTGGGAAGAAACCTAGAGCAGCTCCAGACTCCAGAGGGCGCTCATCTGCCGGTGACCAGTTGGGGTGAAAAGAAAATACAAAAAACGTGGAAGTAGCCAGAGTGGCGGACGGGCCAGAGTGAGTTGCAAGGTGAACAAGGTTGCAAGATGTGTTGTATGTGTGAGTGTGCGCGTGTGTGTCTGTGTTTGTGTGCGTGTATGTGTGAGTGTGCGTGTGTGTGTGTGTGTGTAAATATATAATCCAAAAATAGAAGTACATATGGATATGCATAAGTGTAGATAAGTGTAGGTGATATATAAGTATAACCATGTAAATGTATATAAATAAATGTTATTGTGTAGATATACATTGAATTATTATAAATTTAAATAGACCTAAATGTGCAGTAGTGGGCTGCTGCTTTAGCTGACGTCCACACAGGACGTGTTAGTCCGTGTTTGGGAAGGCAAGAGTTCGAGATGGCACATTAACCATCTTGGAATGTGAAAATGGGCCTGCATCATTTTGGATTTATTATGTGTAGACAATAACTACCTGATAAGTCAGTCAGTACTCTCACCCACCTCTTTAACCATGTTTTTAATGAGCCGATTAGCCTCTTGCAGATCTCCAGGTTTTTTGCTCTTCAGTAGTTCTGATAATCTCTGAAAAAGGGGCAAGAGAGCCGTCAGTGAGTAAAAAAGGTTGTTTCCCACAGATCACACTGACACGCAGGAAAGTCATGGCAGACCTGGGACCCTGAAAAAACAACCTCTATTCATAGATCAACTGCAACTGACACAAAGCAAATATTGGGGCCTCAAATACTGTGGGATTCTATCAAGAGAAAGTAATTCATTTTTTATCGTCAATCTTTTGAGAATATTTCAAATTAGGTAATAAAAATAAATAAATAAAATTAAATTAAAAAAAAAATCAGTACCTTTAAAGTAAAGAGTGAGAACAAAGCAAAAAAAAAAAATGCCTTAGACAGTATGACAGAAATCACATATGTAACAAAGTAATGATAAATGTTGACCAGCAACAGCGTAGCAGGCTGTTGGTCTTTAATCAAGGAGCATCATATTTGTTTGCTCTTGATTCAGAGTTGGTTGCTGAGATTTCAAGTCTGAAAATCTCTAATCTGACTCATTCTAAGCCTCATGAACGGACCAATCAGTCTCCTTAAAGTTCAGCTGTGGCCAAACTGGGAGCTAGAAAGAGGTTAGTGAAAGTGGTGGTGGCTGATGAAGACCATGCATTAAAGTGAGTAAAAATTTACATTTAGGAAAAAAGAAAACATGTTCTTACTTTGTTCTTTTTTTCATCACCAAACACTGCATTCTTCTGTCGTGGGCACGGCATTGATGTATCAGCATCAAGTGACATTTCCGGATCAACTGATGAATCATCTAAAATAAAAATGGCAACAGAGGGTTTTCAATGGGTTTTGGGTGATACTGTCAAACTGTTATTTTATCCTTGGACAGTAAATTGTTGCTGTCATTCTCACCCTGCGACCTGAGCATCTGATACGCTTCACTAATCTTTGCTTCATCAGGAAGAGACACAGTCCAGCTGTACAGCATAGCAATGACTTTAGTCTTCACTTTCTCTGACAATGTGTCTCCCAGGTACTGAAAGACAGACGTACCAACATCTCAGAATGACACTGGTCAAACACACGTGACTAAAATGTGGCTTTTACTGACAGTCAGGGTTTGTCACATACTTTAGGTGAAATTACTTTAACTAACTCGTTCAAAAATTTAAATTTTGCGACTTCACTGTGGAATCTTCTTCCACAGTTCTTCATACACGTCTCAAGAACCTAAAAAGAAAAGAAATACCAGATGATGTCACATTTATTGGTGCACCTTGGGGCCATGGGGAGGATTGGAGCACTGACACACTGTACCGTTAATGCCTGCAATGCTTCCCACTCCTGAGGGGACTGAATCTTGTGAACCAACAGTCTCAGGGATGTTTGTGGACTGTAACAGAAGTGGGGTTTTTTTTGTTTGTTTGTTTTTGCACAAAATGAAAATAAATAATGAAGACACTGGGTTACACTGGAGTACATAAGTTTACTTTTTCTATATTATATAACGACAATAGCCCTGTTAAGACGCATGAGATTATGGCTGACACACTGCTTAAGGAAACAACGTGACCTTACCCTTCTGGATCCTTATTGACTTGGTCACAGAATGCCATCATGTGCTCCCACTCCTCCTGCCTGTTGGATGGATTGGTGGCTTTGTCTAAAATAACGCAAACGCCAACAGACATGTCTTCAGCGGATACAACAATGACTTCATACAAAAGGCTTGGATGCATTGTATGCAAGGTGTCTCGTATGCATTCGAGCACTTTAGTCATGAAACTTTAGTCATGAAACTTTGCATTGCTGAACTGCAGACATTGCACAAAGTGAGCAGCGTGTATTTGAAGAGTCACGGGAGACTTTCTAGGTCAAATTTCAGGTTGTCTCTCCAACAGCCGCAGGGCATTTTCCTCACATCGTTTGTTTTTGGTGTTGAAAGCAAGTTCCCTTCTAAACTTAAGGCTAAATCTTACCGCAAAACCCTCAATTACCGATGCCAAAAAAACAACAACAAAATCTCACCCAACACCGTTTGCATGCAGACTTCCTGTCCAAACCAGGATGAATTTAATAAGCAGGCAAATAATCAAGTATGAAAGCCCTCAGTAGACAGCAGCTGTCTGAGCACTTTCTGGGAACCGCAGAAGAACTGGCGCAACACTTCCCTCACAGTAATGTCATGCGAATACACCCAGCACTTCACACACCTACAGATGTGAAGTACACGACTGAACACTTCGCGTCTCATCAACTTTAGCCATAAGCAAAGTTTAAGCAGAAACTTACTGAGGCAGGACTCTAGCGACTCTCCATCACCCGCCATGTTCGCATTCTAGAGTAAATAACGCGTGACTGCTGCTGCTGCTGCCTTCACGGACAGTCGGACTTTACGCGTGCCTCAAGCCCCAAGAGGCGGGCGTCTGTTTTTGTTTTCTTGTGCCTTTTTATTTTGATCCATCTTATGCAACTGTCAGTGCTCAAGATATATGTTTTTTGTGCTTTAAGAAGTTTTGCGCCATGGTTTCGAACGGCATATTTAACATTAAAGAACTTACTTTGTAGGTCAGTTAGTTCGTGTGCAAGTTCTAGAAAAATATGTTAAGGGCTGTTGCGTCATAACAGGGCACAACAGGTGGTTTCCGCTTCATACATATTCAACAATGGTCGTGAAAAACAGGCTAAATGGGCGACTGCCTAACTTGTGATGGCCAGTTTAAATTTCATTGTCATGAATGCAACAATAGACGTACAAAGCACATCAATATTAAGAAATGAATCCAGTTGAAAGCATATCCAAGTGAGGCATGTTAACAGCAGTTTATCTTAGAAAAGAATAGAACATAATATAAGTATTTTATCCAAGAGAGATAATGACTTGCTACTCAATAAAATACCTGGCAGGCAAAATAATTGTTGGTGCTCTTGGAAAAAATAATTGTGCTTATTTTTGTGTGCAACATTTTTTTTTCTTCTGGATTGTTGGGTCATGAAATTGTGGATTTAATTCCAAACCACCAACCTCTCACCGTGAAATCAAGCCGCTGTCTGCACCCTGACGAGTATGATTATCTGAATTTTTTTGTATTTTATATTCACCCCAACCAGTCAAAGCAGATGACGGATCTGCTCTAGGGTTCTTCCTCCAGGGGAGTTTTTCCTGGCCACTGTCACACCTTGCTTGTTCCTTACAGGTTTCAGTTGCTTTTCTCTTGATGATGCAAAGCACTCGTAGATGTCTTTGTTTGTGATTCAGCGCTTTACAAATAAAAGTTGATTGCTGGATTGATTGATTGACTGACTGAAGTCATACATGGATGGTTAGCTGCAACTTGAAGTTCTCACAGCTGTCATGTCATGAGGCTCTGAGCTGCTGCAATATTATGTTACAAATTACCTTTATTAGGATACAGAACACAGATGCCTGCATGGGTTGCCTGGCAATACCCATTCAGACCTGGTCCTGGTGTCACAGTCCTTGCAGCAGACTGACACTCTCTTTAGTACACATTCTGAGTCAGGCGTTGCTATAGACCTTTTTGCATTTGGTTTGATTTGTAAGTCTTTCACGAACCCCTTGTCGAAGCCACGCCAATGTATGACTCATTGCTTGCCCAGTAAAAGACAATCAGTTTTATAATGTTAAGAGTTTTAGTGCTGCAAATGTCATGACCCTACTCTGGGGAAATTAGGGCCATATGTAGAGAAAAGTGCCCCTGCTCTCATCACTCCCACATGAAATCAGTCAACCTCAATCATTACGTAACAAACTAGGAGTTTGTTTTCCTCAGCGGAGCGCAATGCTAACAATGTGGAAATTCTTTGATATGGGTTTGAGGAGTGAATACTCTCCCAAGATATTTTTTTTACAATTTACAACACAAACAATTACAATAGGCACGTTCATCAAACAAACCTAGACAATTTTAATTACCTTGTGTTGACTCTCAAGGTAATTCAAATTTTGTTTAATTCAGGTTACCTCTTTCATTATCTACAGTTGAACCTTCTTTCAATCAGCTTCAGCACTGAAAACTCATTCGACACATGGATGCACTGACAAATAACTTAACTGCTATTTTACATAACGCAAAAAACCTCATGAGTCACACAAGACCTCAAGGAATTTGGTAAATTAAACTGTGCTTAATGTTTTTTCTTGGCATTCTTTGCTTTTCCTCTCCGATTGTTTTTAGCTTGTGTAATTCATGACATGCTGCTTCTCGAAAGAGATGCAAAGATTATAGCCCTTCAATGCCACTCATAGAGGAGTCCGCTGCTCTGCGCATGTAATGCCAAACTTTATGTGACCTACCCGACTAAATCTTTTTTCTGCTCAAAAAGCCTTTTTTTCTTCATACCACAACTTTGTTTAGAAGGCCCAAAGCTTGACTTTTATTAAAGTGGAGAGCAAGGATTTTTAGCTTGGAGTTCTGTAAGACCTGTATTTTTCCAGGTTTTTTAAGGAGATTTTAAGGGATTTGATAATGGCTTCACCTGCACAAATCCACCCAAAGTTGTCACCTGCCAGGTTTTCATGCTAGAAAGTCATGATTTACCAGATGGCAAAACATGGTCAATACAAAAAAATTAACATATTAATCTGGGGACACGAAAGGCATGGCAAACGCCAATGGAGCTTCGGTCCGCCTTGCTGTGCTTAACTACCACAGTTGCAGTGGAAACGCAATGGTCCTGAGCCGCAGCCTGAAGCCAAGAAGCGCCGGTGGAATTGAGCCTAAGGAGCTAGCTATGCTAGTCATGGAGCGATCAGGTGTCCATTACTCAATCCTGGTAGATCAATAGTCTGGCATTATAAATTATTTTCCTCAGGTGTACTGTGGAGTGGGTCTAATTTTTCTTTTTTTTTGGCAGGCTAGCAGAAACAGTTGACTTGCACTAGCCTAGCACTAGCAAACGTCGCTAAACTAGAAAACTTCAGAGATCTCTTACTACCTTAATTGCCAATGTTTTCGTGGCAAATAAGCGCTCCAACCTGTCCCTGCCATACACCATTTTACTGTTAAACCCTAATTTAACTCTTTAGTGATAATATTTATAACGATCAACGACTGACGACGAACCAAGACCTTTATATTGTCTGGCCTGAATGCATAAATTCTCTCTGCTTTAGACATACAGTATATGACTGGAGGTGGTGTGCCATATGCCATTGAAAGTTTATAAGAAATATTTATTTTTTTCTTCGATTCTGCACTGCAGCCTCTCAGCTCATGGTTGTCCTTCCAACATCAACTTTAGTTCAAAACTGGACTTGTTTCTCAATACATGTTCAGCACTTGTACTCTCTCATGACCTTCAACATCTCACTCCCAAGGTAGTGTCCACCTGCAGGCCCCAGGGTAATGTGTGTTTTCCTTATTGCTTCTCATATTCTCTTTTAACTTATCAGGGGGTTGATTATGTGTGTTTTCTCTTCACTCCCCATGATGTCAATGCTAGCCTGCAGCAGGGAGTGATGAGGTTGGAACCTGGATGCCAATCCTGTAACTTGTATTTGCTGCTGAAATAAAAATTTGAATCGTGAGTTGTCTGACTGAGCTGGTATCACACTCTGTCACATTGTTTCTGTCCTTATTTTCTTTACATATCCTAACACACTCAAATAACATTTGGAACAACATCTGAAACATACCTAGCAGGTCAGTATTTTTAGAATCAGAATACTTTTTGAATCCCCACGGGAAAATTACCAACATTACAGAAGTCCTTCACGTGAGAAATCAAAGAGAAATTAAAGCTGCAAGCAGCATTCAAGGGACTGAGCCCACCTGGCCACAGCCTGCCGCGACGTCCGCCACCTTGCCACGAGCCACCGACACCCGCCGACGCTCCCCAAACCCCCGCGATTCTGCCCGAAACCCACCGATGCCCCACTACTGACGCAGACGCCTGCCGACGACATCAGACCCCTGTTGACGCCCCCCGACATCTGCCGACCCCTTCGGAATCCTGGCAACCCCTGTTGTCTCCCCCTCCGACATCTGTCGACCCCTTGTGACGCCCACACAGCTCTTCAAAATCCTGTCGAGCCTTGCCTATGCGTGATGGTCCTCGCAGACCTCTGCTGACTCCCCCCAAACCCTTGCAAATGCTGTCAACCCTTGCCGACCTCTGGCGAATCCCTGCCATCGCCTGCCGACACCCCTGGATGACTTTTGAAGCATGTTTTGTGGGTGAAATGAGAACTGGAAGAAGTCTTATGATTCATATGCTGAAGAACCTAATACAGATTTTGTGTG
This sequence comes from Nelusetta ayraudi, assembly GCF_046127955.1. Lineage (NCBI taxonomy): Eukaryota > Metazoa > Chordata > Actinopteri > Tetraodontiformes > Monacanthidae > Nelusetta > Nelusetta ayraudi. The sequence goes on along the minus strand of NW_027466054.1, from coordinate 1,658,388 downwards.
GTGTTTATTTTTTATTTATTCATTTATTAATTTATTAATTTTTAGGAAAGGCTGTCAAAGGCACTCAGTGATGTGCGGTGAGGTTAATAGCTGGTGAAGCACTGACTTGATCTCAATCACATTTAGGAACAATCACATTTAGGAACAATCAATTGGATTGAATTGAATTGAACTGAATTTAACCCAAGCAGTCATTCATGTGTGTGCACTTTAAAAAAAGAGGAATAGCTAGGGCAGCTATTTGTGGCGCTGTAGGTAGCGATGTTTGTTCGCTTTGTCTGATACTTTGCAAGCATAATGTCAGGACCTGCGTTCACGTGTGCTGAATTTGATGACAAAATAACCATGTTTATTGTGACAAACGTGTATGAAACTTGTAGATCATTGCACTGCAAGTTACAGAGAACCATCAACATATTATACAGTCTGTGTCGCCATCTAGCGGCGGAACAACAACACTGCAAAGTCATGTACAACAGACTAGTGATGTTCGATACCACCAATTTCCTTTTCGATCCGATACTGAGTAAAATTCAGACTGGTATCGGCGATACCGATCCGATACTGATACTTTGAGCAAATACATCTTAAGTGCCTGATAAATCTAAAAAAGAAAAAAAATGGAGTGCATTTAAAATTATAGCTTAAAAATACAAGACATAAGACACACTTATTTAGCGATTTATTTTAAACTCAGAAACATACTGAGGTAGTGGCTTCATAAACAACTTTAGATATCAAAAAATGCAAACCTGAGTAAATAGAATAGTTAAGGCCAAATCAAAAGAAAAAAAAAGCCACAATATATAATATAAAACAATTAAATGGTGGAAATAAAATAGTGGTAATAAACATTGTCTGATGAAATAAAAAATGTAAAGCTTTTCATACAAGCAATTTCTTAGTATTATTATCATTAGTCTATTATTATTATTCTTTGACTGTCAGTCTGCCTGCCTTCATAGGATTCATCATGGCTTAATTGTTACCTAAGTTAGCTGTGTTAGCCCCTACAGCAGACCTGGGCAGAGTACGGCCCTCGGGCCACATCCGGCCCACTGTGTGTCCCTGTGCGGCCGCGTGAGGCAGTCATAAATTACACGATCTACCGGTCGATTGCGAAGGTAGTTTGCCTGTTTCGCATGGGGAGACAGAGTCGCGAAAATACTTCTGCGGGTCCGCGGGACTTCAGCGCTATTTCCCACAATAACTCTTCTTCATGTTGTCTGCACAAGCAAGTTTTGGCAAGTTTGCAAACTGTGACCAAAAGTGTGACGTGATCAATATGGCTTGTTGCGCCGTACGTGTTCAGGTGCAGGCTGAAGGCAAATGGGGCGGGGTCCTACAAGGGGGGTCGGCTGCTGCGGTGTCATGTCATTGCAAATTGCGCATTGTTGTCGTTGCTGTGGTGTACATTCTGGCAGCCCCAGGGGGCCCCCTAGTGGCCGGGGCCCCAAGCAACTGCCTGGCTTGCCTGTTCGCAAGCGCCATCCCTGCCTACCAACATCGTGTCATTTAGGGCGTTTACCCACTAGCCCTGTGCGGCTCGTGCCAGCACTTCACGGTACGGGACAGCTCGGTTGAAAGGTATTTCCATAAGCCCGACTAGTACCTGAGCGTGGGCGAGTCACGAAGGTTTTTTTGTGCCTCCCTTCTTCTTCTTCTTCTTCTTCTTCTTCTTCTACCGCTTCATCCGGGGTCGGGTCGCGGGGGCAGCAGCCTTAGCAGAGATGCCCAGACCTCCCTGGCCCCAGTCACCTCCTTCAGCTCATCCGGTGGGACCCCAAGGCGTTCCCAGGCCAGCCGGGAGACATAGTCCCTCCAGCGTGTCCTGGGTCTTCCCCGAGGCCTCCTCCCGGTAGGACATGCCCAGAACACCTGCCCAGGGAGGCGTCCAGGAGGCATCCGGAACAGATGGCCGAGCCACCTCAGCTGGCCCCTCTCGATGCGGAGGAGCAGCGGCTCTACTCCGAGCTCCTCCCGGGTGGCCGAGCTTCTCACCCTATCCCTCAGGGTACGCCCAGCCACCCTGCGGAGGAAACTCATTTCGGCCGCTTGTATTTGCGATCTTGTTCTTTCGGTCACTACCCAAAGCTCGTGACCATAGGTGAGGGTGGCAACGTAGATCGACCGGTAAATCGAGAGCTTCGCCTTTCGGCTTAGCTCCTTCTTCACTACGACGGACCGGTACAGCGACCGCATCACTGCAGCCGCTGCACCGATCCGCCTGTCGATCTCACGCTCCATCCTCCCCTCACTCGTGAACAAGACCCCGAGATACTTGAACTCCTCCACCTGAGGCAGGATCCCCCCACCGACCCGGAGAGGACAAACCACCTTTTTCCGGTCGAGAACCATGGCCTCGGACTTGGAGGTGCTGATTCTCATCCCAGCCGCTTCACACTCGGCTGCAAACCGCCCCAGCGCACATTGGAGGTCCTGGCTCGATGAAGCCAACATGACCACATCATCTGCAAACAGCAGAGACGCAATCATGTGGTTCCCGAACCAGACTCCCTCTGGCCCCTGGCTGCGCCTAGAAATTCTGTCCATAAAAACAATGAACAGAACCGGTGACAAAGGGCAGCCCTGCCGGAGTCCAACACGCACTGGGAACAAGTCTGACTTACTGCCGGCAATGCGAACCAGACTCCTGCTCCGATCATACAGGGACCGCACGGCCCTTAACAGAGGGCCCCGGACCCCATACTCCTGGAGCACCCCCCACAGGATGCGTCGAGGGACACGGTCGAATGCCTTCTCCAGATCCACAAATCACATGTAGACCGGTTGGGCGAACTCCCATGAACCCTCGAGCACCCGGCGGAGAGTATGGAGCTGATCCAGTGTTCCATGACCCGGACGGAACCCGCACTGTTCCTCCTGGATCCGAGGTTCGACTATCGGCCGTATCCTCCTCTCCAGCACCCTGGAATAGACTTTACCGGGGAGGCTGAGGAGTGTGATCCCTCTGTAATTAGGACACACCCTCCGGTCCCCCTTTTTAAAAAGAGGAACCACCACCCCGGTCTGCCAGTCCACAGGCACTGTCCCCGACCACCACGCAATGTTACAGAGACGTGTCAGCCACGACAGTCCCTGCACATCCAGAGACTTGAGGTACTCGGGGCGGGTCTCCCGCCTCTGCTTCCTCCGCGGAAGACGTGACGGCAGGATTGAGGAGATCCTCGAAGTATTCCTTCCACCGCCGGACAACATCCCCAGTCGAAGTCAACAGCTCCCTGCCTGCACCATAAACAGTGTCGGTGGCGAACTGCTTCCCCCTCCTGCGGCGCCGAACGGTTTGCCAGAACTTCTTCGAGGTCGACCGAAAGTCCTCCTCCATGGCCTCCCCGAACTCCTCCCAAGCCCGAGTTTTTGCCTCCGCTACCGCCCGAGCTGCAGCACGCTTGGCCTGCCGGTACGTGTCAGCTGCTTCCGGGGTCCCACGAGCCAACATGGCTCGATAGGACTCCTTCTTCAGCTTGACGGCATCCCTTACTTCCGGTGTCCACCACCGGGTTCGGGGGTTACCGCCACGACAGGCACCGGAGACCTTACGACCACAACTACGAGCAGCCGCGTTAACAATAGAGGTGGAGAACATGGTCCATTCGGACTCAATGTCTCCGACCTCCCCCGGGATCTGGGAGAAGCTCTCCCGGAGGTGGGAGTTGAAGACCGTACTGACAGAGGGCTCAACCAGACGTTCCCAGCAGACCCTCACAATACGCTTGGGCCTGCCGGGTCTTTCCGGTCTCCTCCCCCGCCAGCGGATCCTGCTCACCACCAGGTAGTGATCAGTTGACAGCTCAGCCCCTCTCTTCACCCGAGTGTCCAAGACACAGGGACGGAGGTCAGATGACACGACAACAAAGTCGATCATCGACCTCCGCCCCAGGGCATCCTGATGCCAAGTGCACCGGTGGACACCCCTGTGTTCGAACATGGTGTTCGTCACGGACAAACTGTGACTAGCACAGAAGTCCAGCAACAAAACACTGTTCGGGTTCAGATCGGGGAGGCCGTTCCTCCCAATCACGCCTCTCCAGGTCACACTGTCGCTGCCCACATGTGCGTTGAAGTCCCCCAGCAGAACAACGGAGTCCCCAGTCGGAGCACCATCCAGCACCCCTCCCAAGGACTCCAAGAAGGCCGGGTACTCAACACTGCCATTCGGGCCATAGGCCGAAATGACAGTGAGAGACCTGTCCCCAACCCGAAGGCGCAGGGACGCGACCCTCTCGTTCACAGGGGTAAACTCCAACGCGTGACGGCTAAGCTGTGGGGCAATAAGCACGCCCACCCCAGCCCGCCGCCGCTCACCGCGGGCAACGCCAGAAAAATGGAGAGTCCAGCCCCTCTCGAGGAGCTGGGTTCCAGAGCCCATGCTGTGAGTGGAGGTGAGCCCGACTATATCTAGCCGGTACCTCTCGACCTCCTGCACCAGCTCGAGCTCCTTCCCCCCCAGCGAGGTGACATTCCATGTCCCTACAGCCAGAGGCTGTTTCCGAGGCCCGGGCTGTTGAGGCCCTCCGCCTCGACCGCCGCCCAAACCACACTGCACCCGACCCCTACGGTTTCCTCTGTCGGTGGTGAGCCCACAGGAGGTGGGACCGCAACCACGCCAGGTGCTCGCATACGAGCCCCAACCCCGGGCCTGGCTCCAGGGTGGGGCCCCGGTTGCGCCATACCGGGCGACGTCACGGTCCTCTTTTTGGTTTGATTCATAAGGGTTTGTGAGCTGCTCTCAGTCTGTCCCGTCACCCAGGACCTGTTTGCCTTGGGAGACCCTACCAGGGGCATAAAGCCCCAGGCAACATAGCTCCTGGGATCATTCGGGCACTCAAACTCCCCCACCACGATAAGGTGGCAGCTCAGGGGGGGAGCGGCAGCTCAGGGGGGTAGCCTCCCCCTCCCGTGTCCCGGAAACCATAGGATTCACTTTTTGTATTAACCGTGGTTTTATTTTGTTTTGTGCGAGACATTTTCATAGGGCTTCGTATGATTTTGTTTCATACTGTTGACTTGTATCAAAACACTGTCCTAGAAGAGAAAATGTAGACGCTGAAACGATCACCTTGAGTCTCACAGTCGTTTATTATTAGACAAGAATATCCGCACAACTTAAGTCCACACAAAGCACAAAACAGCAACAACTCTATTCGACCGGCGTTAACAAGCGAGCAGCGTTTAAAAATCGCTATAGGGAGTGAAACTTAAGAAACTTGCGAGCCAAAATCGCCGCCTCTGCCAGCGAACACAACACAAGCAGAGCACGGAGTTAGCGGTGGTGGCTAGCGGTTTATCGACACGATTCAACGGCTCTACTTTGCAAATAGCCTTCAAACTAAAGTTGCTTGATGTTACAAAACACATTTACAGTCCTCAAGCATGTTTTCAAATATCGTCGTGGCCGACGATTCTCTCGTCGTCCACCGGCCGAGTCGAGCCCGTCTCACTCCCGTTGGCCACCGCGTCCGTGTTCCATCGCATCCGAATTAGGCTGAACAAACCTCTAACATTTTCTCTGTTCGTTCCACTCCGACTGTTGTAGTCCTTGGTGCATTCGGTAGTCGCTCTGCATTTTTATTTTTTTATTTCTCCGGACACTGTTTCGCTGTACAGCGACGGCCAGCGGCTGCGAAACCAGGAAGGCTTTTCATTGCGTGTCGCTCCGTCCGTCCAGCTCTCTATGAGCTTTTTCTTCGGCCACAGACAACAGAAACGTCTGTAGTTCTACGTTCGCCCACGGTACAGTTTCATAATCTTTTCAGTTTTTAATACGTGAAACTGTAAAAATCCACACGCGGGGCATTTAAAAAATGCCGGTTTTGGTCTTTCGTGAGAGACTGCCTTTGGCTTTCGTCAAAACTTTTACCCAATCAATGCCCTGCACGTTGCTACGTCACCCATACGGTGTCAGCTCCGCTCGCTTCGAACTCCAAGGAGGCAGGTACCAAAATCGCAACCCCTGGGACCGTGCTGGGGCCCGTGGAAATGCGTCAATACCGACCCGTACCGTACCGAGATGTTACCGAGGGCGCCTGTGGGTAAACGCCCTTAGACAAGATCTCAGTATTCATGTTAATGATGTACATCACCACAAAACACTGAAGTATCGAAAGTGTCGATATTTTCATTTGAGAATCGATTTTACAGCATAAAGATCTAGTGTCGGAAGTATTGATATTTCAGGATCAATCCGCACATCACTACAACAGACACCGCAAACCTGACGGCACGGAGAAAATTCTCCACCGCTAACTGCCATCGCAGCCCCCCCCATCCTCCCCTTTCTACCGCCGGCTGCCACCCCCCTCCACCCCCCGTCAACGGATCGTGGTCAGTGAATGAATGAACTGAAAGGACCCGAACGATCGCGATCTGCACCGCTGCCCCCCTCAACAGATCCTTGATCGTGGTTAATGAATGAAGCAAGACGAGCTTCTATCAAAAGGCAAACTGAAAGCAAAAATATATAAATAAATGCACAACGTAATTTCTGAGGCACTGACTTCAGCAACAAAAGCATCGATGACAACACACACACACACACACACACACACACGCACACGCACGCAAGGATGGACTCACATTAAAAGCACACTCCCCCCCCCCCAAAAAAAATTAGCCGGCGCTGAGAGTCGATCTCGACACTCTATGCGCTTCTGACTGACATTGTAACCGCTGCGCCATTGCCTCACTATTGTAGCACATAGGCTAGAGCGCATATACGAATAAAGGAACCGAAAGTGAAACTTAGTGAAAGCTCCGCTTTTCCAAAAAAGAAGAAAAGGCTATTTACTCCGCCATTTCTGAGTCTACGTGAAATATATTGGTATCATCTTTGAGCTAAGGGCTTCAGGAATCTAACTATGTAACTTAACACACTGTGTGAATAACGGTGTAGACGTGTCAGTGAACGAAGCATCACAAGTTTAAATCGCTGTGCTGTCAGCCCCGCTTCCTCCAATGTGGGTAGGTGTGGGAAAAAGGCTATTTACTCCGCCATTTCTGAGTCTACGTGAAAGATATTGGTATCATCTTTGAGCTACGGGCTTCAGCAATCTAAATATGTGTGTGAATAACGGTGTAGACGTGGCAGCGAATGAAGTGTCACGAGTTTCAATCGCCACTGACAACGAAGTGAAAGTACGGCTGCGAAATCGGCTTTTACAAATAGGTGGGGGGGAAATGCAAAGCACGGGGCCATTTCTGCGTCAAAATGAAAGATATTGGTATAATTTTTTTTTTTAGCTCAGGGCTTCAGGAATCTAACTGTGTCACTTAATCCACTGTGTGAATAGCGCTGTAGGTGTGGTCAGTGAAGAAACGGACAGTACGTGTTTACACTTTAATTTAAACAAGTTGAAATATCTCTTTTTCTGTTTGGAAATTCCCATGTATTAGAGCGTGCAAAATGTTCTTCTTGAAGAGAGGAACGCATGGGTTTTTGTTGCACGAATTTTCGACGTTCCTAGGGGGCGCTACGGCCATTTAAGTTTTTTTCCTCAAATGTAGGTATTTGAAATCTGGCAAACAAATGCTTCCACCTCTGCCGTTTCTGTATCTACAGGAAAGATATTGGCATCATTGTTTAGCCAAAGTCTCCAGGAATCTAACAGTATCAAGTTTTACTCGCTCACAATAACGGTGTAGGCGTGACCGGTGAATGAACGGAGAGTCCCATTTGAAGGTGCAAACAAATGGAAATATCTCACTTCCTGTTTGGAATTTTTTATTTGTTAGAGTGTACGAAATGTTCGTCTAAAAGGTAGGAACGCGTGGGTTTTGGTCCCGAGTCGCTACGACGTTCCTAGGGAGAGTTATGATTTTTGAAGTGTTTTGAAGTGCTTTCTTCCACATCTCGACCTGTAGGTGGCGCTCTGGAGCACCTGCGCTCTTGTGCTTTTCATCACAGAAAGATTTCATCGTTTTGTTGAAATCAAAGAATCTTAAAGGGGTCAAAATAGGGTAAGCGCTCTTCAATGGCTCTAGGGGGCACTATTGAGAATCTTTTTTTTTTTTTAATTGTATGAAATCAAATTTTGGGCAAGTTCTGACCTGCATAAAAAATTTGGTGAGGCTTGGTGTCTGGGAAGGGCACCAAAATTAGGATAAAAAAAAGGTGAAAAATGCGTAAATTTTGGCGGCCGTAAAGGTGCTATTCCTTGTGACCTAGTTTCAAACAAATGAAATTAGCTCACTTCTGGTTTGGTTTGGCTAATGGGAGTATATCGATAAAAAGTATGGATTGACTTAACACGTGGGTCTTGGTCCCATGTCTCTATGACTTGCGTTGAATATTTTATAGCAGTCTTTGTGTTTTGGTTTATGTAGGTGGCACTATCGAGCCGATTTGAAAATTTCCTTCAAATTAATGAATTTTTTAGCTGACCTGCACAGAAGTTTCCAAGACTTTTAACATATGGGAAGGGGGTCAAAATGGGGCGGAAAGCCGCGTAAAAATAATAATAAAAAGAAACGAAGCAAATACAATAGGGTCTTTCGCCCTTGCGAAAGACCAGTTCGTTTCGAACTGGTCTTCCGCGGGCTCAGTCCCTAATAAGAGGTGAGTAAGACGGAAAGAAGGAAACTAAACTCGGGGAAATGAATGCTCGGGGGAAAGTGACAAGCGCACTGGTGAAATCCACAGCATTTACAAATGAACAGAGCTATCTTAAGGAATGTCAATGTCGCGGATTCCTGCCTGCCAGCGCGGTGCGATCCTGGGAGGCTGTCGGCGCAGGTGCGATGATGATGATGGCGCACCTGCTGTGGTTGGGAGGTGGTTTAAGGCGGCAGCGTGAGAAGCCTCGAGAGAGAGCGACGCCAACGACGATACCTGTAAGGGCTGCGCTAGAGATTCGCGGAGGAAAACAGCCTGCGCACGAGAGAGCCTGTGTGCCGGACAACGTTCACGTTCCATTGCGGGAGAGGAGCCGCGGTTCAAGGACTCCACCGAAGGCGGTAACCCCAGACGGAGTTTTCCCTCGGCAGCGACCCTCAAACGTGTCGGGGAGAGAGGGAGAGAGAGAGAGAGAGAGAGAGAGAGAGAGAGAGAGAGACGGGACGTTTCACCGACGCGCATTTTGGCCACCCAGGGGGGGATTGAGTACCTCCTGGAGTGGACCGAAAGTCTCGAGCTGTTGCCTTTTACCAAACCCGGGTTTCCCGTGTTTAGTGGGGTTGCAGTGGGGGGTTTACGGGGCCAGGCGCGTCTGACGGCGTACGGTGTCTCCCATGGGGGTGGACGCTGCGTTCTTGCGCCCCACCCACTTCCCTCAGTGCGGACTCCTCTGGGTTGCCAGGTCGGCCCTCGTGTGCGTGTGCGTGCCATGGTCATATTGGGCACACCATATGTTGTGGATTAACAGAACCTGTTCGATGGATGACGAGTGAATGCAGGGCAGGCACTACGATAAAACCGCACACAAAACTACAGCAACTTCTGCGATACCTGAAGGACATAAATGGCCAGGGTAACAAGTTCAACGTCATATTTGAAATACCATGATGCAACTCTTGCAATAGCACATATATCTGGGAGACAGGTGGATCATCTGTGAAGGAGAAAAGAACACCAGAAGGATTGCTAAAGGGAAACATCATAATGTGTAACGTGTTTCACGGTATTACATGAAACTATCACATTACATTGTGATAAGGAGAGGCTCAGTACCATGTTATTTTGCGTGTTCTCGCAATATGAAATAACGTGAAAATTATGTAGTAAATCTTTAAGCTTTTTACGAAATTAAGTGAGACTGAGCTGTTCACTATCACAAAATAACGTGCAAGTTTCATGACATAACGTGAAAATGATCATGTCAAAACTTGAACGTTTTGATGTAAACCCGCCCCTGCGTTTTTTATTTTTAGTATGACAGCTATACGCTTCCACAAATCAACATCAGACCATTGGAAAACCAACAACAATGCCTGATTAAAGAGGCCATGGAGATCAGGAGGCATGCCAAGAGGAGGCAGGAGGCCTTCATGCTTCATCCTTGGTCCCACTTCCATTTTCCCTGTCCCTCCCTCAGTCCTGTCTCGGAGAGGATAAGATTAATATAATAAAGCCATTAAACAGGTAGTTCCTAAACCAACCTGTCGGATTCACACTGTAAGGTCAAAAGTCTTTAAAAATAAATCTGTCAGCAACCATCATAGGCATTCAGAGCCATTCCTGCTTTGTACTTATGGCCAGACAGGACAAAGGGGGAAAAGAAGGAAATCATTTTGGAAATAGGCGCTGAAAGTCTTGCATGGTAGAGCACTCTGACAATCATGCAAGACTTTCATTTCTTTTTTTGGAGCTGCAGTCTTTGTGAACATCCACTATCTACCAAAGCTGTTTGAGGTGTCACTCCAGACGTTTCAAAGGCATTTCGCACCTCGGCCCAGATGAGCCTAACAAATGAAGCAAGCCTGCTTGTTCAGGCAATCAACTCGGGCCACTCTGATACACATTCTTCACTTTTCACAACCACCAATCAAACGCACTCTCTCAATTTGTCCCTCGCCCTCTGCCTGTGAAATTCGCTGTTGCCCTGCATCAGTTCTGCACCTGTCACTTCAGCTCCATCCTCCTCCCCGACCGCAGCATCCACCCACACAACCCACGGTTATGTGTGTTTTTTTACACCACTCCTCAAAATCTTTATGCTAAAATTGAGTGGAGAGTTATGAGGTCAGATCCTGGGCAAACATGTAACATACATTTACTGCTGCAATAGCAATTACAAGTGTGAATTGACCAACCACAGTGGACAACCCAATGGAGTAAAAACTCACTATGGATTTCACTATATCAACACAGCAAAACCTGTGTGTCATTGCGGTGGGATAGTCCTCGGGACCAACTCCAGGGTTCAACCCCAACTGGGGTTGAATTCCTGGGACTCTTCTTGAATTCAGTGTGGAACTTCTTCAGACAGCCAAGAACCAAGTCCTCTTGCCTACTGCTTAACTCGACAACAATGACCTGAAAAACCTCCAAAACATAGTCAGAGTCTTTACACTAAACTTGATTGCTTGAGATTGAGGGGAGATTTTATTCAGGTAAGTGAGGGAAAGTGAGTAGAGTGACCTGGGGAGAGAGAACAGTGGAGAAATGCTAAGAAGTGGCAGGATGAATAAACAGTTACAGCGGTGTGTTATGTATGTCTGAAGAAAATGAGTTACTGAGAAGCATTATGCCTTTTAAGAGGACTTTGTGTTGTTAATAAGGATTTACAACAAATTATAAATTACTTATATAAGGCCCAATTCCACTGGCCAAAAAACGTGGTGATGTCCCGCAACTAATCGGCATTTGGTGGCGGTGGAATCTGCTCACCGAGCCGCGCTGTTGCGCGACAAAACGGGTCAAACAACCCGGCAAGCGACCCGGGTCAAAATCGGCTCCGTACTAATCGGCTTGCGATGGGATCTGTAAACCCGGGTCAACACCACCTTTTTTACCTGCCGCATGGGGTGACGTTGAGCGTCACGTGCGCTAAATCATATATCGCGCCAGTCGCGGCGTATATCAAGCACTGATGCAAAAGTTTTCGATCACGTTCCATCACCGCAGGATAATTGTTCATTGTCCTCTTGGCTGTTTCGCCCGCTGCTCGCGCACAAAGTGGACCAGACGCCGAAACAATCGCTGCGCGGCGGGAAGCGGCCGCGGAGGTGCGCGCCGCTTCAAGTCTGGCGGCAACGACGTCATCGTTCCACTAAGCCAAAAGTGCCCAACAACTAAGAACACTGGCCACCGCTGGACTCTTGAATTCTGTAGAACTTCATCCGCCGATCTCAGCGCGATGACGTCAGCAGACACGCAGCGGTGAAAGCGGAGGGGGTGCAGCTTGCCGGCGGGGGGGACACCCCGCTGGGTTTGGTGCGTGGACACGGAACTCAATGGCGATTGCTTCCGCGACGTCCCGCGTCCAAAAACATGGCGTCATCCCGCTAATTTTAGTGGAACAGAGGCTATACAGACATTTTAGAAGCTGTGCTTGTCTGAACTGATATTTAGTTTTTCTGGTTGTATGAAGTTGAGATTGTTGAGAATGTGTGTAACCACTGAATAAATAAATGTTATCCTGACCGCCCAAGAGAAATTCAAAATTTAAAATAATGGTAATTGGTGCGGCAGATTTAAAACAGAAAAATATAATGTCAGCAGTATCAGTATTGGCATGAGTGTTATTGCATCGGTTGGTATAAGTGGTACTGGTGTCTCCAACTCAGATCAGTGTAAAAACTTATGGATGGAGTAGAGGAAAATACAGAGCAGGATACACAGCCAGCGTCAATAACAGAGCCAGAAGCCAGGCAGGACTCAACAAAAGCAACTGCTCGACCTGTTCCTGGACCAACAGGTGAAATTATGACTGTTTGGCCTTAATAAAGAAATTGATGGCTAGGCTAGATAGCAACGTCATCTGGAGAAATGTATGTTTTGTTTAGTGTGTTTCCATTAAATTACAAATCATGACATAATCAATTAAAGCTTGTTTATTGATAGTTGAGTTTCATTTGTCTGACTAGAAATACCTACAGGCTATTATTACAGCTATAATTGATAATTACTATTGACAGGGACTAAATATCATCATTATTATTATTATTATTTTGATATCAGAATAACTGATTTTGCCTCTGGTTTATCATAGGTAGAGTCTGGTTTCTGAAGGTGCCACTGATGATGCAGTATGCCTTTGTGAGCTTATATAAATGTAAAATGGGCAACAACATGTCTGATCGTGTGTGTGGGTGTTTGTGAGGACTCATACTTTTCTGGCTTTCTTGCATTTATACAGTAATTAAAAAATAAACAGACACTGCATGGATGAGCAGTATTGACGCTTGAGGGAGGGAAGCTGGTATCATCTGGGATTAGAAAAATCACAGGTGGCAAACATTTTTTAACAGGAACCAAGGCCTCGTTAATGATATATACCTTAAGGAAAAAAAAGAAAAAAAAAAAATAATAAAAAAACAGCCCAGTCTAGTGCAGAAGATGGGTCAGATGATGAGGTTTCAGGTGCAGACAGAGCTTGTTTCCAAGGTGATGCTCCAACTCCAGCTGCTGAGACCATGTGCTGACCAGAGGTCCCACAGAGAACCAATTTGCTGCCTTTCCTCTTCACTTTGTTCACATGTATAGTTTTCTACCCCCTTACTTGCTTTTTGAGAAAAAAAACTTCACCTCGCTACATAAAACTTAAGCAGTATGTCAAAAAACAGGGCAGTTCAGTTGGAGGTATGTGAAAAGACGGTCTAGTACAGTGCCTTTGCTTGCTTCATTTTTTGATTTGGTTTTAATTCGCTAATTTTAATAACTGTATATCTTCTTCTTCTTCTACCGCTTATCCGGGGGCCGGGTCGCAGGGGCAGCAGCCTTAGCAGAGATGCCCAGACCTCCCTGGCCCCAGTCACCTCCTCCAGCTCATCCGGTGGGACCCCAAGGCGTTCCCAGGCCAGCCGGGAGACATAGTCCCTCCAGCGTGTCCTGGGTCTTCCCCGAGGCCTCCTCCCGGTGGGACATGCCCGGAACACCTGCCCAGGGAGGCGTCCAGGAGGCATCCGGAACATATGCCCGAGCCACCTCAGCTGGCCCCTCTCGATAACTGTATATTATCCAGCAAATCTTTAAACTTTTCATGTAATTATGTGAGACTCAGGTGTTCACGATCACCAAATAACATGATAATTTCATGTAATAATGTGAAAATTAATATGTAATTATTTGAAACTGACCCCCCCGCCCCCAGTTTTTTTTTCTTTAGTATGGCAGCTATTCGCTATTCGCTTCCACAATTCTAATAATCAACATCAGACCATCGCAACGAAGGAAAACAAACACAAATGGTTGATTAAAGAGTCAATGGAGATCAGAGGATAGGCCAAGAGGAGAGAGAAGGCCTTCATGTTTTCTCCAGCGGGGGAATGGCAGCGTGCCTGCCTGGCTGGGTCCGCTGGGCTGGCCACGACATGCCACCTGCCCTGGGTCGTTCACTTGTTATTCAGTTGTTTGGTGCAACTGAATAACAAGCTAGTCTGCTCCAAAAACACTTCATTGGAATGAAAAAGGGATTATGGATATTTCAGAATTGTATTTCTGGGCTCCAATCTTTTAGTGTTTGCAAATCGCTGCTGTGCTCACCATCACTAGAAGCTTTTAATCCTTCCGTTTAGTGTGCTGGGAGCTGACTGCAAAAATGTTAGCATGACAGGCCTTCGCTCAGGCTCAGTCCCGAATTAAACCTGCAAGCAGGGTTGGCGGGACTGAGCCCACCCCATGCTCCGCCCCCACCCTCTGGAACTCCCTCCCCAAACACATCCGCAACTGCACGGAGCTCAACAAATTCAAGTCTGCCCTCAAAACCCACCTCTTCAGACTCGCCTACCCTACCTGAACCCTCCTACACACCACACCTCCCAGCCCATATTTGCCCTCTCAACCCTGTCTGTTTTTAACTGATTTTATTCTTGTGTTACATCTATTTGAATCGTTTTTAATTTGTAATTTTTTTAATCTCTCGCATTGTTTGATATTGTTATTTTACCTGGAAAGCGACTTTCAGCACCTGTAAAAGCGCTGTATAAATAAAAAACATTATTATTATTATTTGATCATGTTCTGCCTGCCAGTTGAGAAAAAAAAAGAAAAGAACGTTATGCAGTCAGTGTGCTGCATTGTGGAGCGTTCATAATCAAAGCCAATCCGACATTCTAAAACGCCAATTTGAGGTTTTTTTTACATCTCGGCCTGTAGGTGGCGCTCTGGAGGAGCTGTTGCCCTGATTTTGTCACCACAGGAAGGTTTTTGCAGCCTGGACAGGTGATTGCAATTTGGTGCTGATCAAAGCATGTTAAGGGGGTGAAAGTGGGGTAGACAGTCCCCCCTTTGTCTAAGGGGCGCTATTGAGTGGATGTGAATTTCTTTTTCAGGAAATCCTAATTTGGGGCAGGTCCGACCTGCATGCACAATTTGGTGAGGTCTGGCATATGGGAAAGGGGTGAAAATGGGGTTCAAAATTATTTGTGAAAAAGACCTTTGCTTTGCAGGGCCGTAAAATGAAAACTAAAGCCTGTAATCACAAAGTTTTTGATGATTGGTCATGAAGGTGTGGTCTACATCATACTCCGATTTCAAGTCTGTCACACCTACGGTTCCTGATTTTATGTTTTTAGAATTTTGCAGTCCCTAATGGGGGGGACAGAGAGTTTCAGCAGCAGGGAGCAAATGGGAGAAGTGGACAGAATACAATAAAACAGAATGTTTAGCTACAAAGCACTTATCAAGCGCTGCTGTTTACCTGTACATTATGAGAGCTGCTACTGAAATCTGTACCTGTTTACCGAGGAAAGGGCTATAAAATGAAAACGGTGCAACGCATCCGGACCATTCTTTTTACGTTGACCTTCTGACAGTCTAGTCTATGCAATACAAAAGGTGTGAAAGTTCCAGCATTCACGGTTGTTGAGTTCTGTGATTGTGGATGATTTCAAACAAGTGAAAGTAGCTCATGTCCGGTTTGTCAGGGGTCAAAGGTCAGAGTGTCAGAATGTAGGTCTCTATCCAAGGAACACGTGGAATTTTCCCCCATATTCTTTCGACCTTCCTAGTGGAAGCTAGGGGGCGCTAGAAGTGGAATTTTGCCTTTTTTTTTTCTTCATTTTCTTTCATTGTGTACCAGTTTCTACCTCCGTGCCGAATTTGGTGAGTTTTGGAGCATGTTTTGTAAATAATAAGAATAAACATAGCAAAAACAAGCGAGTCTTCGCTTTGCGATTACCTGCTCTTCGAGCAGGCCTTCGCTCAGGCTCAGTCCCGAATAATGAACAGCAAAAAGCATACAACATAGAGACGCAACATACAAAAACAAAAATATATATAAAATAAAAAAGTGCAATTGTTCAGGTGGGATGGGCAAGTCTGAAGAGTTGTACATTGAGTTTAGATTGGAACAGATTGGCAGATGTAGTGTTGTGGAGGTCATGAGGGAGTGAATTCCAGAACTGGGGAGCAGAGCAGCTGAATGCTCTACTGCCCATGGTTGCCAGGTGGGCTCGGGGAACAGAGAGGTGGATGGAGGAAGAGGGTCGGTGGATGCAAGGTTGTGTGGTTGTGCCCTGAAGGTGAGCAGTATGATTTTGTATTGACTACGGCGTGTGATAGGGAGCCAGTGGAGCTTCTGTGGGATATGAGTGATGTAGTGAGTGGATGGGATTCTTGTGATGATATGGGCTGATGGATTCTGTACTGAGTTGCAGAAGTCAAGCCTGGAGGTGACAAGACTGTGGACTAGAATAGCTGTAGTGTGTGGTGTGAAAGTGGAACAGATTTATGTTGTGGAGATGAAAGTAGCAGCTGACCAGGTTAGGTAGTTAATACGAGAGACACAGGAGAGTGTGATGTCGAGGATGAAACCCGAACTCCTCCTGTGCTGGTTTTTCAGATGTATTGAGATGGAGGTATATCGCAAAAGTGTCATGGGGACGAGATTTGACGAGAATTATGGCTTATGCGCTTCACACCATTCAACGGAAAAACCTGCAAATCGCAATTGTGTTTTGTCAAAATTTTAGAAATATTGCTTTTATTTTGTGAAAAACTGTCATGGAACCGCAACTTTTGAGGGAGGAAGGTGGAA
Organism: Nelusetta ayraudi; assembly: GCF_046127955.1. NCBI lineage: Eukaryota > Metazoa > Chordata > Actinopteri > Tetraodontiformes > Monacanthidae > Nelusetta > Nelusetta ayraudi. The sequence goes on along the minus strand of NW_027466054.1, from coordinate 1,641,733 downwards.
GGATGAATTTGAGTTTGGTGGAAAATGGAGAGGTGTCATTTGCGTAGCAGTGGAAGTGGATATGGCGTTTCCGTGAGGGTGCAAATAATTGCTGGATAATAAGTGGGAGTGGTTGTGATGAACTGAGGAAAACAACAAGTGCTTCCGTGTTACTTTTCCTAACTCTCCCTCGCTGTCGGTCGGGTAAGTAAGGCAGGGGGACGTCGTTGACGAGGCACACCTGCTCCCGATCCTCCTCATTAGTCTCACTGTTAAGACAGTGCTCTCTTTTAACTCCGTGCCACAGTATTTCCTCATGCTCCCAGTCATATCCTGTGTTCCTCCCTGTGCCTTTTTGCTGTTGTGGTGAAATTATCCTGACCTTTTTGGTATTTCTGATTAGTGATTTTTCCCGTTTCTGCCTCTGCAGCGATTTTGTAGTTTGCTACTCTGTCTTGCAATTTTTGCTTTGTGTCTGTTTGGATCTGTGCTGCCAGAGAAATTATTTAAGACTGTTTCCTGAACTTAAAAATTATTCTGCTCTCTGCACTGGAATCCTGCTCATTCACTGTAACATTCTGCTCCTCAATGGGTAACTGTGGTACTAATGTTCAGTTACTCCAGCATTTAGTGTTTTGGTATTTTATAACGGTTATTTATTATGTAATATTAGCATAGGTTTAACACCTATCATAAAAGGTTATGAATGTCTTCTTGTGTTGTGTTTTAATCAACAAGAGCGTTTTTGCCTGTTGCTGCCTGAGTTTAAAGGTTGAATGGAATTATCACATGGTCCAACTTCAGCTTCTTTTACATTACACCAATGGCAGACTCACAGGATGAAGAGACAGCGAGCCTGAAAAGGTGTTAAACATCATGAACCATAAGACCACAAACAATCAAGCTGTCACTGTCGGAGATAACAGGTAAATATTTTGGAAAAGACGTCACCTTGAAGGTGAACAGCACTTCATCTCTCAACAGCATTGACCACTCATTTCCATACAGGGCCACTGTGTCCTCCAGACCACCCTGTGATGTATGAATAGGCCATCACAGTGTCACAGCAAGCCCTCAAAATAATGAGCCTCAAATTAAAACACAGTTTACATGTGTCTGCATCGTGTCTGCATTGGTACTCCCTGTAGTAGTTCAATGTATTTCAATGTCGTCCTGCAAAAACAAAAACAAAACAGCAATTAGTGCATGTTGTAACCCTGCCTTCACCCAAAAACAGTGGGGATAGCCTCCAGCAGCACCTAGACCCCGAGCGCTGGAGAAGAGGGCGCTGCTCCAAAACATTCCTAAACTCTCAATTCTAAACACACTTGGCGGAGACAGATTTAGATAAGGCTAATCTAATATATTAACCATTGTCGTTTTTGTCTCTTGGTAGCTATAAAAGTTGTTTAGAAAGCGCAACAGAAATGCTCGTCTTTGATTGGCTGTGATTCCCTGCTTAGAGGTCTTTCAACCAAATGAATGTCTTTTTGGCTTCACCGAGCTTCCAGTCCTCATCCTGGGACCTTTAATGAATTGCTCAGTATGGGATTAATTAAGTGGTTGGAGCCATTTAATTAATCCTGTGGGTATAAATGTCACATATTAGAGTTATTTGCTTTTGCTTAGAGAAAAGAACCCAATCCAAACTGCAGGCTATTTTGAGCAACATCACACCCCACACATGGCTTTCACCTTTCTGTTTCACCTACTTTTTACTTAAGTTATCGTTATTTTTCATGACTTGTAGTTGTTTTAGGCTGCAGTACCTCGAGTGACCACTGGAAAATAATCACTGTATTGCCAGTGAGGTATCCATCTATTTTCAATACCCCTTCCATCCTACACTCTGCGGCGTTACGGGGGTCTGCTGGAGCCTCTCCCTGCTGTCATTTCGCCAGTTCATCACAGGGCCACATAGAAAGCCGGAGAGAACCCACGCAGACACAGGGAGAACATGCAAACTCCACACAGAAAGGCCCCAGGCCGGGAATCAAACCCACGACCTTCTTGCTGTGAGGCAACAGTGCTAACCACCACACCACCGCGCCGCCCAATTGGTCAGGTATCCCCTTCTTGAAAATACATCCATGGGTGTAACCCTGCCGTCACCCGCTGACAGCTGGGACAGGTTCCAACAACTCTGGTGCTTGAGATGCATTAATAGAGAATGGATGGATGGGTGAATGGTGTAACTCCTGAACTCTCTTCACATTTAAAAACCATGTTAACATAACGACAATATCATTTTTGTGCAAGGTTAAATCATTATCAGGTAACTGCCTGGAAACATGCTCTTTGTGTATGATGTATTTAGTGTAACAAGGGTTGACATTTTCATTTGCATAGGCAGACTACTGGCCTTGAAGGTCTCATCTTCAGACATCTTCAGACTCTTCAAATACTTTACTGACAAAACACCAGGTCCTCATTGACACCGTATGATTTTATTCAGTGTTCATTCATCTTCTGTAGCCGCTTATTCCCGAGCTCAGGGTCACGGGGGTCTGCTGGAGCCTATCCCAGCTGTCTTAGGCAGCAGTCAAAGGCAGGGTACACTATTATTCAGTGTTGTTTCGCTATTATATTATGAAAACATTCTCAGACTATTAAGTAAATAAGTGTATGCAAAGGACCACTGTACTGCATGAACCTGCAGAATACAGTCGTTTTTAAAAAACAAAAGCTATAGTTCAAAACAAACTTTTCCAGGTACTACTGATTTTTACATGTGTACGCTTGTGTTTGTTTTAATAGAGCTTTTGGTTTGAAAGCAACTTTGTCTTATCTGTATCCTGTTCACTGATAATGTGAGGAAACTGATGGTTTGGCTAAATCTGGCATATTTGCATATGTACTTCACTTGTGTTCAATGTGGGTGACGTACATATACAGTATATCTATTTCGGGACTGAGCCTCAGCGAAGGCCTGCTCTCATCAGAGCAGGTCTTCGCAAGGTGAAGACTCGATTATATTTGCTCCGTTTCTTCTTCACTATTATTATTATTGTTAACAGCACCGGCTTCGTACCCCATTTTGACCCCCTTAACATACTCCAAAAGTCACCAAATCTGGCACGCAGGTAGAAACTGGCGAAAAATTTGATAAAATGAAGAGTAAAAGGAAAAATTCCACTCTCGAGCGCCCCCTAGAGGCGTCCAAACATTTTAACTGCCGTAAAAAAAATTAGAAATGGCCCAAGCTTCCACTAGGAAGGTCGAAAAAATATGGGGGAAAATTCCACGCGTTCATCTTGTCAAGCCCGACATTTCGTACGCTCTAACTTTTGTCGCCCGACAAACAGGAAGTGAGTTATTTCCACTTTTATTTTGCCTGTTTTTGTTTCCACTTTTATTTTGCCTGTTTTTGCCCTTTTTGCAAACCTATTTTCTTCTAGGACGGTCGTAGAGACATGGGGCCAACACCCATGCGTGCGGGCAATTGGGTGGTATTTGCTGATATGCTGACCTTTGACCCCAGACAAACTGGAAGTGAGCTATCGTCACTTCTTTGGAATAGAGGGAAAACACAAGGCTCAGAAAGCGCAAGTCTGACGGGCTTGAAAATTCAGTATGACAGACTGGACCTTCAATCCAAAGAATTATCAAATAAAAATGTGAAATTTTCAAACAGTTTTCGGACAACGGCCCTCCAAAGTCGATGCACATTGAAAATTGACCAAAAATAGCTAAAAATCCCGTCGCAAAAATTCAAATGCCTCTAGCCTCCTCTAGGAAGGTCGAAACGACATGGGACAAAAACCCACGCGTTCCTTGGATAGAGACCTACATTCTGACACCCTGACCTTTGACCCCTGACAAGCTGGAAGTTAGCTATTTTCACTTGTTTGAAATAATCCGTGAATGCTGCAAGGTTCAAACCTTTTGTATTACACAGACCAGACTGTCAGAAGGTCAACGTAAAAAGAATGGTCCGGATGCGTTGCACTGTTTTCATTTTATAGCCCTTTAAAGTTGATGGATGTGAAAATTGAACTCAATGAAAAAACACATAGGAAAACGAAAAATGCACCTAGCGCCGTCTAGGAACAACGCTCTACGTCGCGTACACTCTAATTTTTAAAATCCGACAAACAGGAAGTGAGATATTAGAAATAGTTTGAGCTCGCCCCAACGAGAAAAAAAAAGTCAGTTTTTCCACTCACCACGCCTACACCGTTATTCACACCCCGGATAACTATATATAGTTAGATTGCTGAAGCCCTTAGCTAAAAGATGATACCAATATCCTTCGTGTAGACGCCGAAATGGTTGAGTTCTAAGCTTAGATGTCCAAGGTGGTAAAAGTGGAAAAAGCGGAGCTAGTGGAGCTAACTCTGCTGCTGCAGGTTGGGGGCCCTAACGCCTGTGTTTCTCTCCCTCTGTTTCAACACACACACACACACACACACACACACACTATACTGTAAATGGCTGCAGTTTCCTTTAGAAAAAAGCTACAGACGTCATTCAAACATCCACGTGTTTGTCTCATCAAGGCCTATATTTTACATTTGACAGCCACTTAAAAAAAAAATGCAGGTAAAAAATATGCATCATTTGCATACAAAGGCATATGATGATTAGACCTCTTCTCCCTCTTTGTCAACACACAAATGCCTGCAGTTTGCTTTAGAAAAAAGCTACAGACATCATTCAAACATCCACGTGTTTGTCTCAGCATAGACTTCTTTCAGCAGATGGGGCCGGACGTCGGCAGAGGACGGGGGTCAATTGCGGGCGTCGGCAGGGGTCGGGCGTCATCGGGGGTTATCAGGGGTCGCGTCGGCCACGGCGGCCCAGTCCCGCAAACGCTGCTTGCAGCTTTAATTAGATTTAGATTTAATTTCATGCAGTACGACTTTTTTCTTAAAATCAGACACTCATCTTAAAATCAGATTATAAAAAGACAAAACAATGAAACTTCTTACCTACATTGGGCATTTAATTAAGGGTGTTTTATTAAATTATATTAAAATAAATTTTGTGACACAAGATAAAAGGGGGATGACAAAATGAAAGTGGGAAAACTGTTTTTCCACATTTTTATTAGTGAGGCATAGTTGGAAAAATGAACAAAGAAATAAAACAAAACATCATTCATTCATTCATTCATTCATTCATCTTCTATACCCGCTTATTCCTATTCAGGGACATGGGGGTCTGCTGGAGCCTATCCCAGCTGTCTTAGGGCGAAGCAGGGTGACACCCTGGACAAGTTGCCAGTTCATCGCAGGGCTAAACAAAATATCCAACAGCAATACAATTTTGAGACATTTTTGATATTGAACGGAAAAGGAAAGTCTGTCTGAGACACTCCTGCCCAGCTGGATCCCTTTGGCAGGAAGAGATGTAAACGAAATTCAAATTGTATGCAATGGGGTCAAAGCTTTTAAAATGATAATGTGCATATTAACTACGTAGACTTCCTGTAGTCCCACAACAGTTTGGTTAGCAATATCCTCAAATTCTACCTCATGAATTGGTCCATATGGTAGCAAATGATTTTCTTCTGAATCTACCATTTGATTTGGCGATAATATACAAAAATACACATGCATACCTGACGGTACAAATCACATGGCCAGAAGCACCTTGCTGAGTTTGAGTGGGCTTGCTGTAAAGAGCGCAGACAGTGTCGCTAATTATTTGTAGAAATTATATTAGTACATAGCAATAAATTAACTGTTTGGTGTAGTAATGTATAGAAAACCAATAGATCCAACATTCATAATATGCTCTCTCCTGAATCTCTGTAACTGAATAATAAACTGAAAGAGGCGTGTTCAAAATAACAGCAGTGTGGAGTTTAATCATTGAGGTCATTCATTCGGCAAATAAACAGGCGTCTATTCATGCGGCCCTTCGTGAAGGATGAAGCCAGCGCATGTCAATCTGATTTGAGCATGAATACTGCTGCACTGCTACTGTGTGTTACAACAGGCATTTCCCAGAGCTGATTGACAGAAAATCAAGTTTTAGCACACACTAAAAAAATAAGTGGTGGCGCCCCCCGTCACCACTTATTTTTTAGGGGGTTTCAGGTTCAAACCGTGGACATGATGATTTGTGTGTGGAGTTTGTGTTTCTGTTTCCACATTTGTGTCGGCTTCCTCCTCGTGTTTCGACTTCTCCCCACACACTCCAAAGAAACTTGAAGCGAATTTAGAACCATACATTCTCAATAGCGCGAGTGTGTGTGTCTGTGTGCAAAATGGATCTTTGCCTCTGTGTGGCCCAGAGATTAACTCTCATTTTACTTGTAACAGAGTCAGTTTTTTTGTCCTGATTTTATCCTTGCATGACCCCGACTGGATGAGTTCCCCCTCATAGTTTCTCCGCTGTCTCACCGAGAGGCTGTGCCGACGCATATAAAACCCAATTTCGTGACTCACAATTCTCACATGCAGACGCTTTTGTACAAGAGGCAGAAGAAGACCACCTAGTGGCTCTAAGGGGAAACATCAGGTGTGACGAGAAAAGTTGGAGAGCTGCCAGTATTTAGTCGGGGTCGAGGGCATAATTTGCAGCTGAGAGTCAACATCTGTGGCTCCTTGGTGGAAACAAAAGAAATAAATGGAAATGGAACGGAATAACTACTGATTTAATAATGTCTTCATCGACGGCAAACGGAGAAAACGAAACCAAATGATTTTGCGCTTTTCACGAGTTTACACAGTTTTTGAATTTTTGAAATTTTATCGTCTTGCCTCATCTCCATTGTCTGTTTCTTTACCAACCGTGTTTTTGCCGTGCTTGATTTCATCCGAATTGCGCGTCTCAAGGGAGACGCTCCGCTCCGCCGCCGATCAGCGCCCTGCGCGTCACATCCCATCAGTGACAGCGGGTGATCTCTTTTCGCGCTCGCAGCAGACGCACGGAGAGAGACGCTGCGTCTGCTGCACACTGCTGTCGGCTGAGCGTCGCAGTGTGCACCGGCGAAAACGGCGCGCCGCTTCCACGATGCAACTCTGCAGTGAGTGGGACACCTGGAGACCCAGAGATGGCTGTTAGATCCACCACTTTTCCAGCTGCGTCTCTATTTAGTTTTTTCTTGTTGTTGTTGTTTTTTTTTATGTTTCTTAATGAACAACCACTTGTAAACAGCAAACACGTTGGATGATTGTTTTTGAAAGGATGGATTTTTTAAACGCCACGAATTCTTCCCTGGGAGACACTAACTCGTCGACAGACGGTAGGTTGTCGGTACAAATCGGTCTGGTCAGAGCGTCACTGGGTATCAATGCCAGAGCTGGAAAGCAACAGATACTATAGCACGCTGTTCTTTTCACTCCTTGCTCTTCTCAGTTGTCCTTTCAAATGAATTCAATCTCATTTTTAAAATGTTTAGGGACTGACAGGATTTAGAAAGAAACAATAAACAACATTTTTGACGGTGTCTTGCTGTGTTTGTATTTGTCTGACCAAACTTCAAGAATGTGTGACACCATGCACTGCACGTTCCTCCGTGCGTTTAGCTTTAGACCTCATGCACCTCAGAGAGAAAAATATATATATATATTGTCTGATTCTCTCTTTTCTCTCTTATACAAACTATATTTTTCTGAGCATGTAGCACATAGCAAGAGAGAGAGAAAGAGAGAGGGGGGGGGGGGGGGGGGTTAGGGGGGCACTTGTCAGAACCATTACAATCAGATCTTATCATCTTGACATGGTAAATCTGGGAAATTGTTGGAAAGTCTGACTGATTTAGGTTTTTTTTTTTTTTTTTTTTTTTTTGCTGTTCTTCATCCTGCAGCTGTGGACGGCAGTCTCCACCACAGCGCCATCCTTCCGGTCATCTTTGCCATCATCTGCTTCCTGGGCATCGTGGGCAACTGCATCGTCATCTACACCATCATGAAGAAAACCAAGTGCCGCGCCAAGCAAACCGTCCCAGACATCTTCATCCTGAACCTATCGATCACCGACCTCCTCTTCCTTCTCGGAATGCCCTTCCTCATCCACCAGTTGCTTGGCAACGGCTCCTGGCACTTCGGGGCCACCATGTGCATGGTCATCACAGCGCTGGACTCCAACAGTCAGATCGTCAGCACCTACATCCTGACCGCCATGACCCTGGACCGCTACCTGGCCACCGTCCACCCCATTCGCTTCAACTACATCCGCACGCCCTGCGTGGCCTGCCTGGTCATCGTGCTGGTGTGGGGCCTCTCCGTGCTCACCATCACCCCCGTGTGGATGTACGCCGGCCTCATGGCGCTGCCCAATGGCCTGGTGGCCTGCGCCCTCCTCCTGCCGGCCGCCGACACCTACTGGTTCACCCTCTATCAGTTTTTCTTGGCGTTCGCCATCCCGCTGGCCGTCATCTGCTTGGTTTTCTTCAAGATCCTCCAGCACATGTCCACAAGCGTGGCACCGCTGCCCCCCAGGAGCCTGAGGGTGCGCACGAGAAAGGTCACCCGCATGGCCGTGGCCATCTGTCTGGCTTTCTTCATCTGCTGGGCCCCTCACAACATCCTCCAGCTGGTCCATCTGGGCGTGCAGCAGCCGAGCCTGGCCTTCACCTACGCCTACTACATAGCCATCAGCATGGGCTACGCCAACAGCTGCATCAACCCGTTCCTCTACATCGTCCTGAGCGAGACGTTCAAGAGGCAGTTCCTCGGAGCCGTGCGCCTGCTCCAACGGAAGGTCCGCGTCCACCCGAGCACCACCGACGGGGGCAGCGTGTGCGTGAGGATGGTGCCCGAGGAGCCCCGGCCGGACCCGCCCTCCGCTGAGAGGCCGTCCAACGTGGACCCACCGTGAATGGCAACGGGAAATGTGCCGATAAGGATGAAAAACGAGGATTGACTTTTACAGCTCATGCATGCTCGCGGATCCAACGTCTGAAAAACTTCCATTGCTTTTATCATCAAAGGCCTGGTGCGTAAGGGTTAGCAGCGTTCCATGTTGAGACACGCAACATCACATCAGTCCTGCTGTCCCACCTTTTTTTCACACCTGCTGACATCTGATAACAGGATGAAAAGAACAAGAAAGCCTCGAAACCCCAATCAGATCCACTGTGGAAACCTGTGGCCACCTCTGTATACATTCAATTGCTGTTTATATAAATATCAATGTGTTTCATGAGTGAAGGAAAAACATGTATTACTGATTTTTAACTATATGTGTGTGCGTGTGTGTGTGTATTTTAAATCCATTTTATATCATGAAATCCTTTAAACTATTACTTAATGGCAAATCGCAAAATGTTTCAGTTTAGCCTTACAGCACATTTGAAAGTTCAAGTTTGATTTCAAAACTCAAACTTTCTCTCGCGATTCAGATGTCTGTTGCTACATTTTGTTTAAATCTGAGCAGACAGAACCTTTCAAAGGAACAATTTTGTGTAATGATGTTTACAACCTTATGAATTTCAGTCCCGCCTCATTTGAAAACCTGTAGTAGACCTGTACTTTAAAAGCAATTCTGTCAGTCGTGTCATTTTTCACTTGTGCAAGTTGCCAGCCTGACAGTAGGTTTGATTGAAGGTTGAGGAAATTGTCCTCTTGGTATCGCAGATGTGTGCAGACATTCATGTGGCCCTGATACTCAGTTTGTCAACAGATTCCTCTGATTGGACCCCTACAGTTAGATACTGTATTTCGTAAGTGGCATTCGTGTTCTAAATAATAGCACAAGTGGTCCATGTTTGTTCCGATTCATCATTGAATGAGAGAAATTCCCCTATGAAAATTGTTGTGACGTGTATTCACTGAGTTTCACTGTAAGCACGCAGTGGTTTATGGCTTGACAAGGCCTAGACTCTTGAAAACCTTGAAAGTGAAGCTGTTCACGGTGGAGTGGAATTACTGCAATGTTGTTGTTACTCTGTGTTTGTATACTGCATATTTGGCTTGCACTTGCTCCTGCTTGCTACAGTATTTGTGTGCTTTTTATGGGAATGACTGTAAAACACGATGGGGAGACTTTGAGTAAAATACAGCGGAGGATAAGTGAGCAGTAATAATGTAATTATTACAATAAGACACCAAGGGGGATTTTTGAATCCTTTTGACAGTTTTTTTTTCTTCTTTGCGGGTCCACAAAATAAGAAGATTACGTGTTTCAACAAGTTGCCATGATGAAATAAATCAAAAAGATGGCGTGCCAAAAAAATTACAGCTCTGTCAGGATTGCAGTCTAGTTTACATTTTCGGTTGAAATCTGAAGAAAATTAGAAAATTACAAAAACAAATTAAAAAAATACAGTCATTGTGCAGGGGAGGTGTGAAGCCCAAGGGGCCTATTATACAAAAGTCCCCTCCTCCTGTGATTGAAAATGGAATTAGAAATCAAACATTCAAAACAAACAAACATGGAAAACAACATAATGAACAGCCAAAATAAGGGGGAGAGGGAGGAGGCTCCTCAGTCAGATCAGTGTTTCCCCGACAACATTTTCTCTAATGAAGCATTATTAAAACTGTTTTGTTACTATGTTTGTATTTATCGTGCAGTTGTGATGTTAAAACTATGTTTTATGTCAATATTGAACTTAACTTGCCAATACAAAACTCAGTTTTTCTCAACCTGATTGATCTTGTGATCTAGTTTGAGACTCAGAATTTCTTTGATTCTTCCATTTTCAGGTTGTGTTCCAACTTAGCTCTTAAAGCCCCTGGAGAGCAAGTTTTCCATCTTAATTTTTTTTTTAATGACATGCGTCTCCACCTGCCAGGGACCTTTGAAAGTCAACCCCTTGTTTATTTTGTGCTACAGTCTTTCACTTTTCATTTGCCTACTCATTTATTTTCTGAGAGGAGCAATTCACATTTTTCTCCCACCACTAGAGAGCGCAGCTGAGCGCAGAAAGCAGAAACCTCCCTCTCTTGGTCTCTCGCCGCTGCTGCATCTGAGACAGCCCTTCAATTCTGCAAATTTCCTCAATGTGGGATTAATAAAGGCAATCTATTCTATTCTATTCTATTCGTTTCTGTCAAAATGAAACAGGAGACACTGAAACGACAGACCATGACCTGTCATTCCCTGATGAGCCCATATGATTTGGAGGCTTTTGGACGTATACGCACTCCACGGCCTTTAGAGGTGAAGACTAAATCCAAGAACTCTGGCTTTGTAGAGGGTATACTGTAGGTGTTTCTGCGATGAACTGCCGCCGCCTTGTCCAGGGTGTCACGCTGCCTTCGTCCTATGACAGCTGGAAGCTCCAGTAGACCTCCACAACCCTGAGTGCAGGAAGCAGGGGGTATTGAAAATGGATGGATGAATGGATGAATGGACAGTAGTCGTTTTTTCTTTCCTACCTTGGCATGTTTGGACGGATATCTGTTAGTCAGAAGTGTCACCTGATGGAAGTATGACATGTCTTTCCATGAAGCCATCACACAACCGTCAGGTGACACTTATGAGGTAGACAGAAGATGTCAGTTGAAACATTTCAAGTGTTTGCTGGCATTCATCAAAATGTGGCTCTGGAAAGTTTTCTAGGTCAGCTGTGGACCTACGTGTGATAAATACTGTTAAGAATGTGTCCTAACACACTTTTTTTTACAAGTTTTTGCAAATGTATAAAAAGTTAGGTTAAACAGTAGTGCACATCTTTTGGCCGTCACGTGTTCTCGGCAATATTCAGTCTTCAGCCGTGTTCTCCTGAATGGTGTCTTGTCAATGAAGACAGGATCCAGTAGCGCATGCGCGACTGTCTCAGTACAATCCATGGTGTCTTGTAAAAAAAGAAAGAGAGCAGGGAACAGAATATAGTGAGTACCTTCATGTGATGAATGATGATTCCTAAAATTGAATGAATTGTGGGGAAAATGCTGTAATAGGGTGACAGTATATAAAAAAATGCAATTATACACACAGAGAAATAATGACCTGTTATTGAAAATGTAAAACAAATTGAGTGAAAGTTGTAAAATCACAAATAATTCTTTGGCAGTCTGCACCACCAGAAAAAGTTAACCGTGTGTTCTTTAAGCAGGTAATGTTAAAGCCGTCTCCCTTCACCTGCGCAGCCTTGAGACCATGAGAATAGAAGAATTGAAATCTCTGATAATGTATATATATATGTATATATATACATATATATATGTATATATATATATATATGTATATACATATATATATATATGTATATATATATATATATATATATATATATATATATATATACATGTATACATATATATGTATATATATGTATATATATATATATATATATATATATATATATATATATATATATATATATATATATATATAAGAGAGGAGAAGCACATATATATATATATATATATATATATATATATATATATATATATATACATATATATATATATATATATATATATATATATGTATATATATATATATATATACATGTATACATATATATGTATGTATATATATGTATATATATATATATATATATATATGTATATATATATATATATATACATATATATATATATATATAAGAGAGGAGAAGCACAGCGTCACTGCAACACACTGCACACAGACTCCGCTGTGGTTGTACACAGCCAGGAGAAACTGTCCCTTGAACTCTGCTGCTTCTCGTGCGAAAGCAGTGGGTTATGCAGGTTTGCAGAGGCTGCATTTCTCAACGGCTCTTACCGTTCAGAATTCAGAAGTCAATCTCACAACCTCGTGGAGGCAAAACTCCCAAGCAAGTTGATTTTTTTACTGAGCAGAACCAGAACCAAGACCAAGACCGGTTGCGTTCCTCCCTGTGGCCATCAGTCTCTACACTTTAATCAGCGCTGTGTTTTCACTCATCTCACACATTTAATTGTTGCATTTGATGGTTCTGCACTCTCGAAGTTTCATTTGCTAAGATTGCCCTGTTAATTTGTAAATGCTGTTGATTTTACAACCCCTTTTTAACTTCTGCCTGTAGCGTTTAAGAATGAGAAAATCAACACTTCATTAATCCCAAACTGGGGGAAGGTGCCTAATTACAGCAGCATCTAAATGCTGGAGAGAGAGGGAGGGGGGGGGGGGGTAGGAGATGACACATTGCTATCGTCTTCCGCCTTTTCGCTCTCTAACGCCCTCTCTTGGTCTCTCACCACTGTGGCATCTGAGACAGCGACAGAAGGACTTCATGAAGGCCGACAATATATATATTTTTTTGTCCCATCCACCTAATATCAAGCTATTAACTGGTCAATTCACCCCTCACTCTGAAGGCAAGACCCACAGCTCAGCCTTCTTCGGAACTCATGAAGTCCAAACCAATGAACAGAGCCAGTTAACCGGATCTTGAGAATGATGATCTGATAACAATGAAAATAGTGGATTACCCCTTTAACTTAGTTAACATACTTACCCAGGGGTCTTAAAACCAAGTGACTAAATCTAAATCTAAATCTAAATCTAATCTCTGTTATGTTGTTTTATGGGGTATTTCACAACTTAACATCGTCCATTTTACCTTCTGAACAGAGACGTAACTCTTAGACCCCGAATCCCCGTAAAACACTTTGTGTGACTTGCCGAAGTTCACTTTTAAGCACGTCTTCCCATCGGTACATGGAGAGGCTGCTTCGCACCGCTTGGCAGCAGGCGAGCCATGCCCATATGCACCTGTCAGTCACATATCGGTCACCTGCCAATATCGCCACATACATGAAAAGCATTCATTGCAACTCCTTCCAACTCTGTTCGTTAACACCGTTCCGACCAGACAGACAAAGAAACGTTCAAAAAACAAAACAAAAACATGGAACGTGATCACTTGGACCACAGATGCGAGTAAACAAAGGTAGCCAGTTAACATAGTAGCGAGTTGAACCGGAACGCCGGTCCATCAACGTAAGTGTACAAAAGTAAGTGCTGATTGGCCGAAGAGGAGTCCTGTGTATCTGAGCTCGATTGCTCTTCCCCTTCATCCTCAAGCACCCGGATGTCTGTCACAGTAAATTGAAACTGAATTTTAGAGAAGCGAATTTGAATTTTGAGAACTGAACTTGAATTGTGAGAACTGAATGTGAAGATGTCTAGACAGTTGGATTTTCAGTGACAATCAATTTTTTTTTATTGAATTTCAATTTCAAATTTGACTATTTAAATACAGTTTTTCAATGCAATGATTCAAATTTAACAATACAATTTCAAATTATGTGATTCAAATTCAAAATTTGAATTCAATTATTCGCATTTAGCTATTCAAATTCAAATATAAATGATTCAAATTCAGTTTCTGGTGGCTAAAAAATAGAATTTTGAGCAATTTCATGAAAGCGCTGAGGAGAAAGATGTTCTGATTCTCTGGGGTTTGGCAGGAAGACACACCAGGTGGGCATTTTAATAAGGATACCCACTAAGTCTCTCATTGGAATGCAGCAACCTGAGTACGGGAGAAGCAGTTGTAGAAACCAAGGAGGGGGGCAGGTAGGAGGCGTGGGGTGGTGTGTGGGTGGGGGGTTATGAAATTGTGATAATTGAATGTAGTCACGGTCAGCCCTCAGAAGGTTGCTGAATCACTCTCCAGCTGCCACTGTCCATAAGTGGTCGTGTGCTTGAGAAAGACGCTGAAAGGCCAGCTGATTATCATGAGCTGGTCGTGCTTTGCATGGAATGCCGGTGTCAATGAACGAATGGGATGCAGTGAAAGTGTTTTGTGCTGTAAGTACAATTTGTTCATCACTTGCTAACAAGTTCCAAAAACTGCTGCTTTCAATAGAAGGCAATTCATGAGGTCACCACGTTCAACATTTTACACAGAACACAGCTTGTGTAAGTGAGACTATTTAGGCTGTGTTTAGCTTTCATCTTTCATTTAGATGTTTTTTTAATGTCCTTTCCCACTATAACTATTCTAACTTTACTGAACGACAACATTGATTGAATTTGTTTTAATCAGTATCGGATACATTTAAAGGTCAGCAACGTCTTTCACTCTCACTCCCCCTGCTGAACTTGCCAGTGAGCTACGGTGGCCTGCACACACAAACCTGGATACCACACCCACCTTCTTCTTCATTGGTTTATTTGAAGACGTGAGCAGTCACCCAAATTACGAAAAGCGTTGTCAGGCAGGCTGGATTGTCCACACCAGGCTTCCTTAGAAAAACATGGCAACTCATGGCAGTGAATTACGTTTTTGTTGATATAAACAACATAAATTAAGCCAACTATTACATATTGGACTTTTAAATTCATTCAAATAATTCCACATAATCGTTCGACGTCTGCAACAGGTAGAAAGAAACATTTTCCAGACTATGAGGGACTTTGGTTGTAATTGTCTGTCACAAGGGCTGGGAAGCACTTTCCAGCGGTGTGCCGGTGTGCTTATCTTCCCTGAGACACTTAACAAGAAACCTTGAGATAGTCTGTCTTGGTTATATTTATAAAGGACTGTACTTGATTCATGGCTTCATTTTTATTAATACATAATTATATAAGTGACAGAGGAAAATTCCAATTATTGTCTTCTATTTCATTTTACTATATTATTTCCCAGGCCTGCCGTCAAAGTTGTGTGTGCCTTCGGGCACTGCTATGAGAAGATCTCATACTTACATACTTTAGTTAGTTTACATGCTGTACTAGAACTTATTGTTTCAGTTCGGTTTCCACTTCTTGGGAAGTCCATTCACAGCATTATTGATCTGTGTCAGCTTTGGTGTGAAATCTGTATGGTTTACCATAATCCCAAAGGCCATGTCTTGCTCTCTTATTTTAGTGTTGTGGAATTTATTTATCATACATCAGAGGTCGGTCTGCTGGACAAGACAAGGTTTATGCAGGCTTGCAGGAGCAGGTTACACAGAACACAGAGTATTCCGGAGAAGTGCACACCCAACTGTAAGCAGCAGAGTGGACACGCAAACAGGTGATACAGTCATGAGCGTCACTAGCTCAGCATCAACATACAGGCTGCATTCATTGTCTTTGTGTATGGCTCTTCCTTGTAGTCGAATGTCACCCTTTCCTGCATGTGGATAGGAAGACCATTGAGTTGTTGCCCACAGCATGTCTGTTTCAATAAGCAGTATTGATCAGAACAAGGTCTTAAGCTATAGCAACCATAAAAAAAGACAAGATCATGTGGTTTCTTCGGGTGCAGACAAGCCATTATACATACAAGCTGTTATTTTCCATCACAGTAGCCACTTTTGTGTGAAAAGGGAGACAACCAAGAAGTGAAACTTCTAAACAAAACAAAGATTATTGACAAAAGTAAAGCCAACACATGTTTAACTGGGAACAGAAGATGGGCTCAGGACAGTTTGAATGTATAATTGAGCCGACAAATTACTCCCTTCAGAACCATCAATTAATGTTAAAGAGGAGGTTGTTGCAAGGTTTCCTAAATAAAAGCAAAGTGCTCAAATTGTGGGAACTTTCAATAAGCAGGGCCGTGCCACAAAATCTGCGGGTGTGCATGCATACCAAATGGTTTTCTGCCAATTACCATGACCCCATGGTGACAGTGGAGATGCTGATAAGACTTTTCTTAATGAGTGTCGAGAATCTAGCCACGAATCTAAAAAACAACTGGTATGTGGCCAAAAAATTGCACTGAGTCCCTTGGTTTACTCCTGGGCTGCAGAACTGTCTGTAAACACAGACGAACAGTTACCATGTTCACAAAGTATGACTGACGTACACACTCAATTTCAGTGAGAAGTTACCTACAAGCTACAGGATTTTTATTTTTATATTTTACTTTCATTCACCCTTGTTCTTGGTTTGACCACACAAATTATCAATTAATAAGTGCAATCAAGAGTGAGAAAATCTGTGTTTGATGATTCTCATCCCTTTCGAACCCTGTTGGAGCTTCTGAGGTCTGATGGACACTCATCTAGCAACATTACTGTCCACCTGGAGACATATATGGAAAAAGAATTGACTGACATTAACATTAGCTGGGAAATGCACTGACATTTCTGACAGTTGTATTGTCCCTTTGACAAGCTGTCACTCAGTGCGTTTACATGGCACTAGAGAAATTCGAATTATTGCCTTAGTCCGATTATGATCGGAGAACTCACGTGCATGTAAACACCTTAGTCCGATTATGATCGGAGTTTGAGAACTCCGATTGGAATCGGAGAACTCCGACTGAGACACCCAGATAATGCGTTTGGAATTCGAATTTCTCTGCAATGTATACGCCTTAGTTGGACTATTAATTGTGTTGTTGCCAAAACAATTTTCCATGTCAGTGGAATTTCAGTTCAGTTCTGTTCATTTCATGGGAGTCTTGTTTAATTTAATCATTATAATTGCAACTTCCATTGTTCCTTCTTGTGTGACTCCTTCTTGCCAACCCCACTTTGGTAGACAGTGGGAGAACTCCACACAGAGACCACCGGCCTGATGATTAAACCTGCAGCATTAAGCTGAGTCTTGATGAGGGGGGTAAATGAATCTAAAAATAGATTCACATACTGCCTGCGAGGAAATGCTCAGTTTTAATTCCTGTAATTCTAAAGCCCCTTGTTCATCACGCTCCTTCCTATACTGCCCTACCCACAAGATGAAACATTAACAAAGGGTGGCTGTAAGCACTGTAAAGAGAAGAAGCATGGGGATAGAGCTTATGTAGAGTAAATGGAGGGAGAAGAAGTGCAGGATCTCCAGGATAACAATATCCACAAGAAGAAGGCGAAGAAGACGAGTGCTGACTGAAAGACAGACATGTTGGTTTGGATGACGGTGAAGTCAATCTTCTGCTTTGGGTAACTTCTCCTTCTCTTGTCCTTCACTTTTTGAAGCCAGTCAAGAAAGAGACGGTACAGCAAATGTCCTATTTCTGAGTGAATTGGTAAGTGTTCGTCCAAGAAAACCCCAGAAGAAAAACAACTTTGCTATTATTCCCCATTTTAGCCACTTTTAGCCATGTGATTCAACCCCTGCTGTGCCTGCAGTCAGACAATGAAAACACCCCGAATGAGTGCACGGGAAGTGGTTGTAGAAAACACGAGAAGTGGTTGTAGAAAACACGAGAAGTGGTTGTAGAAAACAAAATGAATCAAATGAAACTCAGCCTATTTCACTTCAGTCTAATGAAACCACTTTGTTTAATTGCTCAAATCCTCTGAGTTGTGGGTATTGGCATGGTGCTGTGATCAGCACAACGCTTTTGACACTTTCACAAAGAAGATGAAACATTTTTTTTTTTCAATTGAGCTTGATGTTCTGTAATTTCGTAAAGGGATGCATCAAAGGAACGTGATTGACCAAAAAAAGAAAAAAGAAGGGGGCAACATTATTTGGTTTGGTTGGTTTGATTTTTTTTTTCAATTGGTTATGTTTATTGAGTTTATCTATATTGCTATTCATTCTAACAGGTGCATAATGATTATCTTTTTGTTTTTGTTTTTGTTTAAATATGCCCTCTGGTAGTATGTTTGTCCTATCACCATTTTATGTTTCAATTTTTTGTTTCGTTTTTTTGAACAACCAGTCACACTGAGCTACACCAATAGCAGTACCAGTGTCCTCTTCCATTTGGTCACATCTGAGGGCCACAACAGGGAGGGAAAGAGAGAGCCAAGAAACCAAAACCTACCACTTTTTTGCTTAATTTGCATTTCTGTCAGTTTTAAGAGACTGGACTTGAATATTTATGCTGGCAAAATAAAGATGATACTTGTTGACCTTGTGTGGCTGGATGTGTGCATTCCTGGCTGTCTTTGTCGTATAGAACGAGGACTCTCTGACTCTGTCGCAAAAGAGACATAAAAAGGCATTCAAAAGATGTCAGGCGGTGAAAGACCGAGTTCTATCACAGGCGATTTGAGATTAATGAGGTACTTACACGATGAGGTACTTACATAAGGACCTAACTGCTTTGAAAGCTCAGAGAAGACACTAAAGTGTAAAACGTCTAAATGAATTGTAAATAAACGAGAAGCTGAGTGCAGAGGCTCAGTAAGAGGACCCAGGGAGAGCGCTCAAAGTAATGCATTAACAGCTTTCTTTGATTAGAAATTCAATCAATGATTTAAACGAGTGAAAAACTGGAAAAGATTGTCAATCAAACTGCGCTCCTGCCGCGATATCACACAAAAATAATTGACGGAAAGTAAAAAGAATTTTAAAAAAAAAGAAGAAAAAAGATGACTATCACAACAGCAACAACCTCATTGATGGAGGAGCTGAAATCGTAAGGAAAGCGTTATGACGTAGAAGAATTTTCCTGGACAAAACTGGTATTTTAAACAACAACGACGAATGTATGTATTTATGAGAGGTTCTGGTTTTCAAGGACTGGATTACATTATATCTGCCTGGAGCCACATTATCGAAAGGTGGAGCCACAACTGCAGTATCCGGTTCCAGAACAGCTAATTGGATTTAGTTGAATCAAATCTGAGTCTGTACACCTTGAGTGAAGCAGCACGCACCACAACGATAAAATGTCAGCAATGGAGTCCCGATACCTCGAGTCGCCATGGCAACAAATGAAAAGAAGCATTGGCCTCATTTTACATAAATAGAACCAGCGCCCAGTCCATTCATTTGGACATACGTTTATACCAAATGTTAATTGTTAATCAAAGTCTATTTGATACTGCTTACAGTAATCATCTCCCAACATCACTTGAAGCACAGCACATTTCCCCAGCCAAGTAACTCTTTCTACATCTGAAGATGGACATGGAAATGGGCCGACAGCGAGAACCCCTGGGCCACCATCACCTCCACCCTGGCCAAGAAGGTGAACCAACAAATCCTTTTTTTTTTTGAGGACACTGAGGAAACACCAACTGTCTGCATCCATTCTGATGAATATCTACCTCTGTGCGATAGGGAGCCTCCTGACCAGCTGTGCCACAGTGGGGTGTAGAAACCATCTCTGTCACTGGTGGTAAGATGCTGCAGCGGGTTGTGAAAACCGCCCAACGCGCAACAGCAGCCCGTTGCACCCCAAACTGAGTGCTGAGAACAAGAGAGAACAATAGTATCCACCCATAGAAGGGTTCTTTTATATCTACATACTGCAAAGTTCTTACCAAAGAATATAACAATTGTACCCATTGTTGGGGGGTGAGATCACCTAATGATTCCCGAGCGCTTGCACCTCAGCTGCTCACCGCTTCCTCGGGGGATGGGTGAAATGCAGAGGACAAATTTTGCATTCTCAAATAATTAGTGGGACTTGAACTTTATTTTACTTTTTTATACAATTGTCTTGCAGTTGTGAATTAGTCACAGTCGTCAAGTTCAACATAGGCCAAGGCGTGAGATAAACACTGATAAAGACATCACAGACATAAAAGCATCGTAAAAACATTCTTGGGCATGTGTCAAATTTTTTAAAAGGTGCATCTAAAGACGCTAAGAGCATTTCATTCCAGTCAGTGTGAGAGAGAACGGCTCTGGGGAGGAAACGTTTGTGAGTCTTGATGTGAATGTTTTTATGAAGGGATTTTTTTTCTTAATTTTTTCGGGGGCTGAGCGGGGGCAGTGTAGCACGCCGCCATGAAACTGAATACTTTCAATGGCAGCTCGATAAAATGCCAACAGCAGTTCATGAGTTAATATGTTTTTCCTGAGCACCCTCAGAAAGGGTTAGCGATACCCAGGGATTGGCTCAAGAACTCAGAAACACAGTTGAAAAAGACAAAATATTAATAGATCACATAACATTCTCACGTCATTCTTCACAATAACACTCATAAGCCCCCAGTTTACACATTGAATGAGAAAGCTTGAAACGGTACAAAACTGATGACACGCACAAAGCTGACAATTAGCAGGCTTCTCCATCCAACTGCATTTCATGTCCAAAACAATAATATTTGAGTGCATAAAAATTACAGCTGGCACTATCCACGACAATGATCAACTTTTTCAAGGAGAGCCTAGAAATAGCCATTCAGACAGCACCCCCAATACATAGTGCATAAACACACTGGAAATGACAAAGATTAGACAAAAGAAAAAAACAAGAACTCACCAAAAAACACCATAGACAGCAGCGGCATCATACAGTTCACACACGCTCAGTTTTAATTCCTGTAATTCTAAAGCCCCTTGTTCATCACGCTCCTTCCTATACTGCCCTACCCACAAGATGAAACATTAACAAAGGGTGGCTGTAAGCACTGTAAAGAGAAGAAGCATGGGGATAGAGCTTATGTAGAGTAAATGGAGGGAGAAGAAGTGCAGGATCTCCAGGATAACAATATCCACAAGAAGAAGGCGAAGAAGACGAGTGCTGACTGAAAGACAGACATGTTGGTTTGGATGACGGTGAAGTCAATCTTCTGCTTTGGGTAACTTCTCCTTCTCTTGTCCTTCACTTTTTGAAGCCAGTCAAGAAAGAGACGGTACAGCAAATGTCCTATTTCTGAGTGAATGGTAAGTGTTCGTCCAAGAAAACACCAGAAGAAAAACAACTTTGCTATTATTCCCCATTTTAGCCACTTTTAGCCATGTGATTCAACCCCTGCTGTGCCTGCAGTCAGACAATGAAAACACCCCGAATGAGTGCACGGGAAGTGGTTGTAGAAAACACGAGAAGTGGTTGTAGAAAACACGGGAAGTGGTTGTAGAAAACAAAATGAATCAAATGAAACTCAGCCTATTTCACTTCAGTCTAATGAAACCACTTTGTTTAATTGCTCAAATCCTCTGAGTTGTGGGTATTGGCATGGTGCTGTGATCAGCACAACGCTTTTGACACTTTGACAAAGAAGATGAAACATTTTTTTTTTTCAATTGAGCTTAATGTTCTGTAATTTCGTAAAGGGATGCATCAAAGGAACGTGATTTACCAAAAAAAGAAAAAATAACTTTTACCCAACACACAAGTGAAATCTCAAGTGACAACAGTGGGAGAGAAACTGCTCATCTTAGTATTAGTAGTACCTAGTAACCAGATTGCAAAGTTTGTGGAATTGAAGAATATGGTTCCATCACTGCAAACAATTGAGCAAGAAACACACACCAACAGCTCTATATTGAAAACTTGTACTGTCCGGCCCATGAGAATGAAACAATACTTTTCTAAAAGTCTTGGAAGTTGTTCTTTACAAAGTACTTTTCAGATTCTTGTATGCCAATATCTCAAATTGCCCACATTTCAGTCCTTTTCAATTTTCACACCATTTTGGCCTTGTGTTGGGCTGTGTACAACACAACAAAGAAGTGCACAATGAGATGGCATGAATTACATCACATTTTTTCCTCGCTATCTTTTCAATCCACTCCTGCAAGACGTGTATTGAAAAAATAGCAATCAGAAGGTTTAAAAAGCTTCAAACAACAAACAAACAAACACACAATACAAAAGAAAACCCTGAGCCGTAGAGTCTGTGAAAATAGGCCTCTGTTGACACGTAAAAAAAAAAAAAAAGCAAAATAAGCAGCGACAATAATGAACAAAGAAATGAACGTGAGCTTTTGGGAGGAAGAACAGGCTCCCTGGCTGTGGCCATAATCAGAAAGCAGTGAGTTGTCGGTCTTCTTTGGTGGTTTCTAACTCTCATGCACTGTTGTATTTAATGAAACGCCTTCTACAGGAAGCTGCGCACCAGCTCGGATTGAACTAATAACATCCATTCTAATGTCTCCGGTCCGGCATGGAGCCGTCACTCTCTATTCCCTTTTTCCACCTCTTTCCTTGTTTTGCAAAGCAGACAGTGTTGCAGTTGAAATCTGAGCGATCCATCTTTAGCCTGTAGGTCTACAAAGTTAAGCGTAGCTGTTGTGGAAAAGAGCGAAGATGCCGATGCAGGAATACTGGGATAATAAGTAATTTAATGAACAAACAATAAAAAGGGGATCGGAGCTCCGAGGCACAAAACACAGTAAAATGGGAGTGCGAGTGCGAGGAGGAAAGGAGGAAGAAGGTCTCTTATACACTGGACTGGGAGGGGAAGAGATAAGGAAGGGAAGAAGAGGAAAACAAAGCACAGAGAATCAGCACAAGCTGACACATTTACAGCCTCCTCTGGTGGACCACGAGGAGAATGTCTCGAGAAGGTTATACTATGAAACTAACAGATTACACGTGCTACTAGTGATCATATGACACAGAATACAACAGAATTCAGAATAACCCAAGAATACATATTTCCCATTACATTCCCCCATTTTGATCATTCTTGATCACAGGACACAAGAGTGAAAACATCCACACAGACATCAATTCATGTCCACCATTGGCTTTAGACACAAACATCATAACTTGGACTGTTACACTTCCCGTGATCACAAAGGCAGGAATCTGCAAGGCACATGGTAATACGAACTTACAGTTGTACTAAAAATAACTCTCTTTAAACATTAACCTATAAGCTATTGTTATGTATGCTAAAAACCACTACTAAAACTCTGACATTGCGTCTGTGCTGTATTTTACACAGAGTCAATGTCATCGACATCGTCATCCTCAATGATGAGATCTGGAAGTTCTGGGTACTCTGCAAACACATCGTTGTAGGTGTTGTTGAAATCACAACCAGGATAAGGGCAGCTGAAGCCCCACGCATCTGGGAATCCGTTAACATTCACAAACATCCTTTCTGACATGTCAAACTGATTGTGCGTGTCGGCTGTCTATCAGCCAGTCAGATGAGAAGTGAGCACCTTGTTGACACAACGCTTGATCAGAGGAACAAAACAGCAGGTGATAACCGAAATGACAATGAGAATAGCGATTACGGGAACGAGCAGCTTTATTAACCACACTTTCCAATCCCCTAGAGAGAGCCATGACCACCAATCCCCGTCTGGGGCGCCTTGGTCAGACATCTCGGCAGCAGAAAGTTTCTTGAGGCTATCTAAAGCCTTGGAGATTGCTCCGCCATCTGCAGCATTATCTGGAATGTACGTACAGCACGACGTGCCTACAATGTGACAAACACCACCCTGGGGTGCAGTGAGTAGGTCTAGCACCATACAATTCTGAAGGACCATTAGACGAATAGCATTTAGCTCCTGGCTAATGGACGAGGTAGCATTCAGTGTCAAGTTTGTCAACTGCAATAAACGGTAGTGAAGTGTATCGGCGAATAAAATAAGTTTTCCCACCCCTGTCCAGGGGAACAGTGAAAGAGCAACTTTGGCAGATTCTGGAAACACTTTGAAATCGTCAGGAACATTACTTCCCCACATCGCGTCATGCGGGAACAAACAAAACAGTTCACATGTCCTTGAGCTCGTGCTGCAGAGTTTGCGTAACGCCACCAGAGATTGGTTGCGTACGGGTGTGCAGGAGTCTTCAGGGAATGAGTGAGCATGTCAGTTGTGGCCCATCTTTTGGGTCGGTCAGCCCGTCCTGGCTGCCCAACACTGATGTTCATGTGAGGTGTACTGTAAGGTGTGGTGCGAGGTGAAAAGGCAGGTGAAACAGCAGGGTGTGCTGGAACAGGAGTGCCGGAGGCAGTGATGGTGGCGTTGCCACCTTCTTCTCGGAAACTCTCCGTGCGTTCGAAGCACCAGATTGTGAAAACGATGATCCAGCTGATGAGGGCCAGGCAGGCCAGCGTGCCCCGTAGGCCGCAAAAGCCTGGCCGGCGGAAAAGGTGCCATGACACCGGACGTTCCATCTTGCTGCTTTCGTTGGAGTGAAACGTTTTGATTCACCTTTCACTTGTCAGCTCCCGGCGTCCTCGGCGTCCTACAGCGACAGGTGATGATCCGGCACGTGGCTCTCCTCCTCCCTCTGAAGTGCCCTCGTCCGCTCCCCGGCGACGACTGGCTTGCCTCGGCTCGCGTGGATCCAGGTGGCCCTCTCGGCAACCTTGACGGCGGTTTGCGTCACCAGGAGCACTTGGAACGGCCCCAGCCAGCGACTTGCTCTCCAGCTCTTTCTCCGGAGGTCCTTCAACCGGACGTAGTCGCCAGGCTTCAGGCAGTGCAGCGGTCCCGTCGCAGCCTGAGGCAAAACAGCGGACACTTGGCGCCTTACGTCTGCTAGAGCGGATGCAAGGTTGGAACAATAGGTTAGTATTGTGTCTTCACACAAGGCCGTGGAGGGGAGTGCCTTTCCTCCGGTAGTCATCCCAATCTGGGGAGGAGCTGCAAACAAAACTTCAAAAGGAGTGAGATTAACGCGTGCGCGTCTCCTCATTCTCATGTACATCAGGACAATGGGAAGAGCTTTTGGCCACGGCAGGCCAGTGTCAGCACAACATTTGGCTAATTTGCTTTTTAACGTCCCGTTCTCACGCTCTACCGCCCCACCACTGGCAGGGTGATAAGCACAATGTTTCCTGAGGTCAATGCCAAACAGTTTCCTGATTTAATTAAGCGCCTCGTTTGTGAGATGTGTCCCATTATCACTGGATATTTTGTTTGGAATTCCCCATCTGGGAATTATCTCAGTCAGCAAGGCCTTGGCCACGTCGTTGGCTGATTGTGTGGTGCTGGGAAACGCTTCGACCCATTTCGACCACATATCAACCATGACCAGACAATACTTTTTCCCTGCTGACGGTGTCAATTCGATAAAGTCCATCATGACATGTTCAAACGGTCTGGTTGGAGCCGGGTGTGCTGCTATTGCTGCCATCTTGACTGGTCGTCCTGCATTTTGTGAGAGGCAGATTAAACACGCTTCACAATGCTTTTGTGCTACGACTGAAAACCCTCTAGTAAACCAAAATTGATTAATTAATTCCAACATCCCCCCTTTTGACACATGGTCTAACCCATGCGTCAATTTAGCAAAATGTGAAAATAAATGTTTTGGCAGACACGGGTTACCGTTTGGTCCCACCCAAATGTCAGTAACGTGGTTCCAGCGTGCGCCGGCGGAGCGCCAAGCGGCCTTCTCCTTCGCTGTGGCGAGGGACAGCATTTCAGCCAGTGATGCATCAGCCTCCTCAAATGAGGCTGTCATCATCGGGGCTGACGAGGGTGCAGGCTGCCTTGCAGCGGACTTTGCTGCCGCGTCAGCTCTGGCGTTGCCTTGGGAAACAGGGTCACGAAGGTTAGTGTGAGCAGAACATTTACACACTGCTATTTGGGAGGGCAAAAGTATGGCTCGCAAGAGGTCAGCAATAAGCACATGATTTAAACACCGGCTTCCCGTCTGACTTGAGGAAGTTCCTGCATTTCCACAGTGCCCCAAAGTCATGAACAACACCAAACACATAACGGGAGTCAATGTAGATTGTGACAGACTTGCCCGCAGCACATTTGCATGCTTCAGTTAGCGCAACCAGCTCTGCCCCTTGTGCTGAGAGGTGACATGGAAGGGAGTCAGAGCAGATGACCTCCGAGTCGGAGACAACTGCTTAACCAACTCTGTTGGCGCCTTTGTCGTCCCGGAACGCTGAACCATCTGCGTAGAAAACAAAATCAGCATTAGCAAGGGGTTCGTCAGTCAGGTCAGGTCGGGGGGGAGCAAATTGTGTCTAGCTCTGCTATGCAGTCGTGTGTGGGTGGGGCACGTTCGGTGCCCTGGCGTGGACAGCAGCGTTAACTGCTCTCAAATCTTGAACAAGCCTCCAGTCATCACGTTGAGGAGGAACTCTGGCCTTTTTTACAGGGAACATGGGCGTGCGCACTGGCGAGTCGGGGCATGGGACAATGACACCTGCTTCGAGAAGAGAATCAAAAACAGGAGTGATCCCTTCAACAGCTTCTGGTTTCAGAGGATATTGCGGCTGGTTGGGCAGAATATCACTTTTGGATGTGATCTTCACCGGTTCGGCACCTTTGATCAGTCCCACATCGTATTTGTGAGCAGCCCACAGTGAGGAGGGAACCTCACTCAGTTCCTCGGGCAGCTGCGATGTGTCAGTGAAACATGCAAAACTCGTGTTGTGGCGCTCGCTGTCACGTGTCTCTGTCAGGTGCAGACAGTGAAGAGCCTGTGTTTCCAGTGGAAAATCAGTCTTATGCACATTCAGAGTGGGGGAGTAAAAATGTCCCCGCTCCTTTCGGTGCCAGTCTTTGGTCGACAGGCATTTTGTCAAAAACGGACCTAGGTCCTTCCACTCATCGCCTGGACTCTTGGAAAGTGAAATGTGTGGGGTAGACCCACGGACAGAAAAAAAAGAAATGCACTCTGCTCTGGTGTGAGTGAAACAGACGCAACGCATCGTTGGGGGCCCCAAAACAACGTAGAAACAAAAAGGCCATCATTCACGCTTGAAAAAATAAATAAATAAATAAATAAAAACTGACTCTCAAACACACTGTTTCTTTCAAAAGTTGCACTGGCTGTGCAGTGCAAATTGGGAGCTTTCATGAAGTGAGCATCACCCGGCACCTTATCGTTAGCCGCCACTATCAATTCTTCTGGGGCCTCGAGGGGAAGCAACCACTGATAGCCAAGGTCGAGGAAGATAACGACCTGGCAACAATCAACCCGTCGGGGGTGGAGATGAGATTCATGCCCAGGGCTAGAAGCAAATCTCTTCCCAACAAATTCATCTGACACACTTCTGACAATACGAAGCTGTGTTTAATTTGGTTTTGTGATGTGCATGTCTCGTCGCCGTAGTCAATACAAGTAAGTGGAGTGGTGAGAGGCTCTCTCTTCTTCGTTCCAGCTGCTCCGACAGAATAAACATATCTCCCACTTTTTTTTTTTTTACACTGGGGAAGTTCTTCTGCACGAAGGAGCGACAATGTTGCTCCGCTATCGGCTAGGAACGTGATATTTTTACCCATGATTCTAAAAGTGACCCGCGGCAGTTTCTCAAAAGCAGCTTCTTTATACAACGTGTATGTGGGAGGAGAAGGCACGTGACGACGCTCTAAACCTGTCAATGGTGCTCAAAATTTGGTCACGTAAATCAACCTCGAACTCTGTGTCAGTGTCAATGCATGTCTCACCGTCAGGCTGAGAGCAATCAGTCGAACCTAAATCATTGTCAGAAGAAAAATCATCATCAACATGTAAATCAGTATACGTTTCCGAATAATCCACATCAGAATATGAATCAGTGTATTTGTCAGCAGGGGAAAGGGAAGTTAGAGGGGACAGCAAGCATTTCTTCATTGCAAGAAGCGTGTTGCATGTGTGTGTGTGTGCATCACTTCCCTGCGAAAACGCTGTAGGCCGGGGGTCCGTCTCGCCGGGTCCATGCCGTGTCCCCCACTCCACCCTCCCCCCTCAGCTGCTCTAAGTTGGATCCTCTTTTCCGGCCCTCGCGATCACTCTCTTGGCTGCGGTGGGCATGGTTCTGCCCGCGGTGTCTTCCTTTGTCAGGGCATTCTCTGGCCCAGTGACCCATTCGGCCGCAGATGTGGCACGCCCCCTTTTCGCCTCTATCTCCGCTAGTCGCCCTTCGTCAGTTGTCGTTGTTCCTGTAGGGCCGTCTCGCCGTGTCACTGAGGTGCTTCATCATGGTGAGGGAGGCACGCTTTATCTTCTTGTCCTCTGCATCGCTGGCCTCCTGCAGAAGCCTCTCAGCGTGCACTGCATGACGTCGGACCTCTGTCAGCCGGGCATCTTCAATCCCCACGCAGCAGCTTGTGTTAACTGCTTTGGCGATCTGGGGGAGCAGCCCTTGTCTGAAAGCAGTGATGAGGCTGGCCGTTTGGTTGACGGCAGTCCTGATGAACGTGGCGACGCTGCGGCGTCGGTGCTGGAGTGCGCAGGGTTGTACGGTGGTAGCGTTGGATGAGGGCAGGCGGGAGGAGGGAAGACAGGCATGTCAGGGAGAGGGTCCCTCGGGCCTGTAAGAGAAGGATACAGACGATTTGGTGCATTTGAATGCTCGTGTGTGAGCGGCTCCTTTTCTCCCTCCTCTGGGGAGTGTGTGTGAGTGTGTGCACCCTCTGCCGTTATCTCTGTCACCCCTGTGCTCCAGCGCCCAGCGCTGTTCACACGTTTTTTCACTTGTTTCCTGTCCCTGACTTCTGCTTCAGTTTTCCAAAATGAAAAACACCTTTCATGATCTTTGATGATCTGAATTGCATATTTCTTTGTTTTTTGTTTTTTGTAACCTCTCCCTCTGCTATCTTCAATTTATCCCGGAGGTTTCTCAATTCCTCCAAACTCAGTGATCCCCCTGCTGGGAAATCATACTTTTCAACCCAAATTTCCAACATGTCAAGACAATCTGGACCATATTTTTTTCTCATGTCGTCCACAATTGGTCCCCGCTGGGGAACAGCAGCAGCCACTTTGCTCTGGTTCTTCCCCATGTCTAGCTAGACTTACCCCTCCCGACTTTTCACAAAATTTTCACAAAATTTCAAGTCGGAAAGTTACACAGGCGTCCCCGTGCACCCCTTTTTCTTACTAAGGCGCAAAAAGGTAGAGAAAAAACTCACCCCTCTGGTAGTTACCCACCAAAGGCGTCCGGCTCACTTGTGGAGCGGGAATTCAGTGTTGATTCAGAATCAACACCTACCTGACAGGCACGGTTAACATATGCGCTCCGTCCTGCCCCGGGACCGTTCGTAGACGACAAGGAAAACAACCCACTGGTCACTGATATGTCTGAGACAAGAACAATTACTTCTCACCCGATCTCTGAATCAGCACTTCCCTTCCAGGTTCGCTTGGATAGACGTGAAGCCGATCAGATCCACACTTAGACGCCGATCCTCTCATCTCTGAATGCTTGGTTCGAGGTAGAGGGGGACCGAGGAGTTTCCTCCGTTCCTGGTCCCGGGCCCTCGACGTCCCAGAGTTTCACTGACGGGTCTTCAGCTATCCTGTTCGTGACGCCAAATTGTTGTGGAAAAGAGCGAAGATGCCGATGCAGGAATACTGGGATAATAAGTAATTTAATGAACAAACAATAAAAAGGGGATCGGAGCTCCGAGGCACAAAACACAGTAAAATGGGAGTGCGAGTGCGAGGAGGAAAGGAGGAAGAAGGTCTCTTATACACTGGACTGGGAGGGGAAGAGATAAGGAAGGGAAGAAGAGGAAAACAAAGCACAGAGAATCAGCACAAGCTGACACATTTACAGCCTCCTCTGGTGGACCACGAGGAGAATGTCTCGAGAAGGTTATACTATGAAACTAACAGATTACACGTGCTACTAGTGATCATATGACACAGAATACAACATAATAAAGAATAACCCAAGAATACATATTTCCCATTACAGTAGCCTAGAGGGGGCAACATTATTTGGTTTGGTTGGTTTGATTTTTTTTTCAATTGGTTATGTTTATTGAGTTTATCTATATTGCTATTCATTCTAACAGGTGCATAATGATTATCTTTTTGTTTTTGTTTTTGTTTAAATATGCCCTCTGGTAGTATGTTTGTCCTATGACCATTTTATGAAAACAATAATATTTGAGTACATAAAAATTACAGCTGGCACTATCCACGACAATGATCAACTTTTTCAAGGAGAGCCTAGAAATAGCCATTCAGACAGCACCCCCAATACATAGTGCATAAACACACTGGAAATGACAAAGATTAGACAAAAGAAAAAAACAAGAACTCACCAAAAAACACCATAGACAGCAGCGGCATCATACAGTTCACACACGTAGTAGAAACCAAACTGGACTGTAGCATTCCTGGACATGAACCATCCATCTCAGCATTCAGAAAACCCGCATATCACGTTGTCATCTGATTGCCAGAACACTTGACAACGGACAAGCTTTATAACGGACAGTGGGGGCAGACAGGAGGACAAACACATCAGGCACGCTCTCACCTTCTGTCAGAACCACAGATGGGCCATAAGCCAAGGAAGACAACACGCCAAACAAAACGAGAAGAAGTAAAAGAAGGAATAACAGAGTCAACCCAAGGCATCGTGAACAAACACCGAATCAACATTGCAGTAAAACCACACATAAATCTACTCACACGAGAACTTATACACCAAAAACACACAATAAAACCAGACAAGAAATGTGACGTGTGACACTTACGAAATCCCATGCAAACCCTGCAAGCGTCATTGGAGAAACATACAGCACTCGTAGAAAGGGGCACAAAACAGAATGTGAGAAGGGCTCAACAGGTGCTTCTCACCATGGGCCTGTTGCATTAAAGAAGGGTTTGGACATCCAGGATCAACAACTAAGCCTAGCTTAACCAATCCAGAACAAGAGCATCCACACTTAAATGGTTGCACAAAGACCCGGCCAGGATGAGCAGACACGGATTCATCGATCCTGGACAAGTGCGCACACACGCCTTCCTTTAATAGACCCTGTTATTGAGCACAGATTCACCATGGCAACCCGAGTGGCGCACTTTTCCCCGTCTGAGGTGGAAATCCTATTGGAGGCTTAAAGGAACAAATGAAAAAGAAAGGTGACACTGCCAGAGACATACAACATAGAGATAAAGTGTTGTGGTAAAGTTTTCAGACCGCCTGAATGCATAAGAAATTGTAGTTGTACTTACTTGCATTATGAATCAGTTGAAATTGTAGGTGAAACTATTTGCAGATGTGAGTGAAATTGTGTGCATGTACCTCTATCAGACTGTAAAATCTCACTGACTTTATTCAATTTCCATTTGGGACTAATAAAGTTCCTCTTGGCTTATGTTTGAAATTAATGATCACAAATGCTTAAACAATCACCAGATATTCAGGAGTATCCAGGAGTATCCCTGTTGTTACACGGACCGGAATACTCCTGGAAACTCCTGGATACAGCCCAGATATTCAGGAGTATCCACGAGTATCCAGGAGTATCCCTGTTGTTACACGGACCGGAATACTCCTGGAAACTCCTGGATACAAACCAGTTTTGGTGGGGGCCACAGCTATTTGCATTTCACACCTGGTTGCCATGGTGAATAATCCCCTGGGTGCTTGCTAGGGAATATTTGCATTTCACACCTTGGTCAACAGTCTTCCTCTGGATAGGTGGAACAATGTCCTGCCCCTCCTATAAAAACCCCTTCCCATTGGTCCAGTGTGTAGGGAGGAGCTTCTTATTTTTAATTTAAATTTACATATTATTTTTATTTATTGTATTTATTTTATTCCTTTTATTTATTATTATTAGTGTATTATCATATGTATAATATACATATATGTCACCCAAAGATGAATTCAAATCAAAAAAGCTTTATTTCAAAGGACAATAGAATATACACACAAAATATGAGCACTGCTGCTGCATGTGCCATTTAAAAGACACTAGTGGCCTATGGCCTCAAGTGAATCAAGTCTCTGCCGGTGAGTTACAACATATTTCTGGTCAATGTCCAGTCTCTGCTGGAGCACACCACACAGTGTCGACAACTCTGCAGTGTGTGGGGGAGAGTTAATAAAGTTACTCTTAATTAAGTCATTTCTCCATGTTACTACATGGGGAAATGTGGTCTCACTTACTCTTCTCTTCCTTTGCCTCATGCGTGCAGCAATCCTGCTCTCCTCTTTCTTCTGAAGATTCTCATCCTGGTTCATCCTGTAACCCTTCCGAATCGTCTCGAAATATGTCTTGCAGGATGCTAAAGACAAGAAATGGGTTTAATTAATTATCAAACTCAGCATATACAGTAGAGCAGTGTGAGAGATAAGAGAGAAAAATGTTTTGATAAATGAAACTGATTTTAAGTCTCGGTTTATTTTATGTTTAGAGCCATAGGACATTGTGACTCACCCATTGTGACTTCAGGCTCCACATCCGGCAGAGCCAAGGAAACTTCCCTCAAAAGATGTGTTGTCACCCCCTGGTTGTGGGGGGAAGATACACTGTGGAACAAAGGAAGCCAGGTGTTAGGAGTGGGTCTGTTTGTGGTGACTGTTGACTGAGAAAAGGAGCAAGATTAAATAGATCCTGGAACTTAGTCTGGTCTGGAGCAGGCGCACTCCACAGAATGAAACTTAATTCTTAGACCATAATATATCCCACTTCCCTTTATCGCACTATTGTGCAACAGGATCACAGACAAGTTGAGCTGGGATAACCAAATCCCTCCATTTCACATCCATCCATATTCAATACATTTTCTCCCATCTAGGGACACATCGTTTATCAATCTAGCATACCAGCTTGCAGATGTGCAGCATAGTATTCCGAGAGCTTTGGAATTTAAACCCTTCCATTGTCTTGAGGAGCGCTTTATTTGTTTTTTTGTTTTTTTGTTTTTTTAAATCTGGGCAACAGTCAGTGTGTTAAAGTCAAACTGGCTTTGAAGAGCAAAATGCAACTTAAGCTGCATCAGTAGTTCTTGTTGATTTCTGTCATCTTAAATTTCTAACAGTTAACAATCACAAACAGTCAGGCTCCAGCTAGACAAGTATATTTGGGTTTAAAAAATAGTTTGCATCTATTTCAGTCAATAAAAGTTTTTTTCATGGCCTCTGAAAATACAGAAAAAAACAGGAATAGGTCTCACCTTTGGAAACAAATGAAATAAACAAAATACCATCACTTTTAAATGAACATCTTGAAAAGTGAGATTATTGATGATTCAGTTAAAGCGTTTTGGTTTGTAATATGAAATTAATTCTTAAAATAGTCTTGCATACAATTGTAAACCTGTAACTTGGTGAACAGTGGGGGAACCATCTCTTGTATGCAGATGATCTTGTAATTTTTAGTCCAAGTAGTGCTGGATGACGGCAACTCCTTGATATCTGCACTGCGTATGGAGTGAAACAGGATTTTAAATATAATGCTAGCAAGAGTGCCGTTTTAATATTGTTGGTTTGGTTCCTTTATCTAATCTCCTGCTACCAAACGGCGTGTTCGTTGAATGAAGAGAGTAGGAGACAAGTGAAATCTTAAGAAGTTTTAGTAAAAGAAAAAACAAGATACTTGGTACAGAGCTCCGGAGGCTTGACCCTAACAACAACAATGGGTTATCAGATGCCAAGTCTGATCTATCTGTCCCTTACGCCATCTTAAATACAGAAAGAAACAAGTAATAAAATATGGAGATGTCTTCTTCCATGTCGTCCTCCTATTGGCTGTCCGGTGGTGTAGCCTTCCCCGTTTTAGGCTAATCTGTGGCAGGAAACAAGTCCTTATTTGGCCGGGAGCCCAATGATCCATCCTCCTTCCGATCTGGTCTACTGGAACACGTTTACCCCCACTTTGATCACCCCAGGTCACTGTTCCTGAGGCCTAATGAGTTAAACAGTAACAGCCTTTCCTCCGAGGTTCTGAATGGTACTGATAAGGATGGGCAAATGATTATAAGAGGACTACATGTATTGACATTCACTACATTTAAACATTTAACTAACTCTAATAATTCTAACACATACATACAATATTTGCTAATATACTAACTTACACGGCTATAATGCATTAAACTAAACTAATAGAATCACAACAATATGTAGAACCAAACAGAATCATAAACTTAATTTTCCTGCATTCAAACTGTCTAGAACTAACCGTGAGTTCTGTACAAGGAGTAATTACATTTGACATTTTAGAACTGAAAAATTGAATGATGATGATAATGATAATGATGACTATATGTACTGTATATAGAGAAAGCAGTAACTTATTCACCCCGGCAAACATTGCATGCATGTTCAGCTTCTGTTCACAACAGGTGAAGGGGGCGCTTTCCCAAGGACTTTGCAAACTGCTTTATGCCTCCCATTTAAGGTCACGCTGAAAAAGGAAGGCTGCGAATTTGATGCTACATGCATTCTTTTATACTGAGTAGGGTCGAAGCCAGACGTTTGTCACTGCTGGCATTCATCATACACAAAGCACCATGGTCAGTGGCCAGCAAAGACTCAAAGATATAGACCTACTATGATAGCACCTTCATAATATAAATATTGTGGATAAAATGCAAGAATGTGTCCTTCATAAAATGGAATGTGAAATGAGAAGCATCTGAAGCAGGCTTCCTTTATTCTTCATGAGGACAAAGGATCCTAAAAGTCTGGTATTGAAGTAAGTATCCATACAAGAAGTATCAATCTGCACAACACTCGTCTGCATTTGCATTTTATTTTTGTGATCACTGTTACAACAGAACATTTTAACATTGTACATTAAAAAAAACATTTGAAGATCTGACATTTGTGTTTCGAAGCAATACTAATTAGTCAAGGAAAGGTGCGAAAGAGGAACGTCAGAAAGGAAAAAAACAAACTAATTATGTCTTCCGAACAAGAAAATGATAAAAATAAAATAAAATAATGTACCTTCGAATGTTCTAAAATCCCTGTATTCCATTTTTATGACCTGAGAACAAAGTGAGAGGAGGTCAACCTTCCTCAGGCTAAACAATTGATTTGGAGTAAATGTTGAAGGAGGCGAAGCTGAGAGAGCGGCTCTGAGGATGAAAGCTGCGGTGAAAAAAACTTGGAATCAACAGCAGTAAAAGATACTGTCCGTTATTTGTCAGCAGCCATCACTGCACTGCTGCCGCCAAATATAACTATCATGCTGCACAGCATGCCAACTGGTGGTCAGGTGGCATTCTTATCTTTATTTACATTTGTATATTTAACAGCTGACCATGGTAAATTATAGTTAAGAAGTAGTTAAGGGTAAGTTACTGGAAGTAAAGACATTTAAATGCATAGATAAACTAGAAAAGAAAAGTCACTGTTGCCTCTTGGAGATAATAAGGTGACATGTTTAAAATGAAAAGTCTGAAGCAAATGGATTCAGACACCAGCTATTTCCATTTAAACGTATTTGAGGAACATATTGTATTAAACCATTGCCCATCAAAATGCAAAATCCTCTATTTATTCAAAATTAAATGCATCACCAATCATTTTGACCGGGATTAAATTATGTGTCCTAATTACCCCCGAGGGTTATTAAAACACTTAAAAGACTTAAAAGTGTTTTTCAGTAATTTCAGTGTCTGAGAGTTTTGGCGTATGTGGCAGGAACAAAAACACAGTTTGAAATGCAGTTTGTTGCTCTAAGGGCTTGCGTGGGAAGCGTCGAGATTCAATTGACAAAATATTTGGCAAAAATTGTATATATATATATATATACATATATATATATGTATATATTTTTATATATATATATATGTATATATATATATATATATATATATATATGTGAATATATATATATGTATATATATATATACGTATATAAATATATATATATATATATAAATACATATATATATATGTATATATATATATGTATATATATATATGTATATATATATATATATATATGTATACATTTTTAAATTCTTACTCGTTATTATCTTCCATTGCTAGAACTGAACAACCTTCTGATAATAAAGTATGCACTGGGAGAGTGACACATCCTTCACCAGTTCTATTGATTTCTGCATGTGTTTCATTCTGTAAAACAGAGCAAAATTGTGTAAATATTAGGCCACAATATGTAAATGTGCAGAAAAACAAATTAGTGTCTGACTTCTGTCGAAACAGCTTGAAAGTAGCAATTGCCTGACAAACTAAATGAAGGAAACGAATAGATTTTTTTCAGTTTCCATCCCCACAAGCACATAGTGTCTAATGCACTAAGCCGAGTGAAACAATCAACAAAACAAAACAAAAAAAAGACTTTGCAGTGTTTTTGCAGTAAAAAAAAAAAACTTCATTATTAGAGCAGTAGCAGAGAACCTGACAGCCCAATTACATTCACCAACCTTACACCTGCAGATAAATGTAGCTTCTTTCACGACTATGAATAATGATCTGCAAACAGAGGGAAGGACATTTTATTTTCATATTACACTTTTCATAAACCCCCCCACACATCTCTGGTTTATAATGTAGGCTTTGACTCTACAGAATATCCTTCAGGATCAGGTACCGCTGACGTCTCCAGTAAAAGTTCAGCAAGTGTATTAAAAAAATTCAAATAAAAATATGAATTACTTTTCAAGACACCCTCTATTATAAATAACAATTAAAGAATTTGTGTGTGATCGCTATGGATGCAGCCTCAGAGCACCTGTTCTCATCAATTACATTCTCACACACATAAACACTGCGGCTGAATTACGGCAGACAACCACGACGATTGAATGAATAAAGAGAAGTGTTAATTATAAACATACAGATGTCAATATTAAGGTTGTAGCTTTGTGTGTGTGTGTGTGTGTGTGTGTGTGTATGGTGCGTGTTTTAAGGAGGCCATGCTTCCAGTGCTACACTAACTCACTGGTCAGAACTGCAGATTCCTTGCTTTAGGCACTTGTTTCAGTCTGGAAAAATAGAATAAAAACAGGGCTACTTCTAACATTCAGAGGACAGGTCACATTATTTAGTTTGACGAGTTACATCCCAGCGTTAAAATAGCCTTAATTTGTTCATAATCATAATAAACACTGTTAATTGCTTCTATTAGTTTTGTTCTCATTGGCTGCAAAGACTTTTCTCTTAACATGCAAACTAGGCAATAAAACTCAACAGCTCTTCGTATGCCAGAGCGCACCTGTCAGTAGAACATATTGCAACATAGATCCCTTGCGACACCCTGTGACACACTGCCACCTCTCTGCTATATGTACAAGTAAACACATACGCTACTCACAAAAAGTTGGAGATACTCGACATTCAGATGAAATTCATGGAAAAACGTGCTGAAGTCGGGCATTTCAGCAGAAAGATGCAATGGAAATTTCTTGTCCTCAAGCGACTGAATTGAATTGAGACAAAAGCTAACAACGTCAGCGTCTCAAGAACTGCTCGTGTTTTCTTTCTGTGATCCGTCGTCTTGGTCTCACAGTGCCAAAATGTGAAACTCATGATGACCGCAGCCATTTAAATACAAACTGTCATTCAGGATGAGAGAGTGTAGGAGACTTAGAAATGCTGTTGTGAGAGGACAGTATGTCATGTAATAAGTAGTGAAACACTGGGCAGTTGGAAATGTGCATTCAAAGTTGACCTGTAGAGGTTACAGTGCACTTTGGGTGGATTCTGACGTTTCATCTAAAGGCCCAACATCTCCATTTTTTTGTGAGGAGGGTATTTCACCAGGGCTGTTTCACAGGAAAAGGGTGTAGAAAATGTTAAACACTTCTACAATTTACAAGAAGGCACAAATAATTAAGAGTTTCTAAGACAGCATTTCATTAACTTCATTAAATGTTTCCTACCAAACCCATTAAAAACAAAAACAAAAACTGGGGACTCGCCCCATGTGCAACAAAGGAGCAACCAAACTGATTACAGGCTGCTGTGTTGTAGAAAAGGTTTGCATGTCAAGTGCAAACACGACTGCAAGTCTTGATAAAATTGCGCCTCTTTTCAAAGAGTGATAGGACGCGGCCACAAAGTGACCCGTTTGTCAAAAGCAGAGAAAGTACTTTGTCTCTTGCGGTCCATCGACAGTCGTTCAGTAAAGGCACGAATAGAGAATCCCCTCGATCGGCAATGCATAAAAACACTTCCAATCTTTAAAGTTGTCCTGTGGGTGTTAGGAAGTCGTGGAAAATGTGTGAAAAAGCAAAATATCCACGTTCTTTTGAAAGTCGAGGTAGTCGTGCCTTCAATCAGACTTTCTCCACACGCAGTCACGTCGCCAAAGACTGATTCAAACGGGGATTAAGAAAGCGGAAGGACACCCTGTCTGAGTGTAAAGGCTTCGTGCTTATGTGCAGAGGTGCATTTCAAAATGAATGTACGAGTCAGAAGCTGGACTCTGGGAAAGTCTTTTTGCGTCCCAGGGACGTTGTGCTGTAGCGAGTCCTCTGCAGGGTTCCGTAAGACGGTTTGTCTGTTGTGAGGTTGCGCGGTGGAGCCCGGCCCGAGGGCATCCCGTTCCGGTGCAGAGACGCTGTCCTGTGCATTGTCTGCTCTGTGTGTTTAGTGGGGATGTTGGACGAGCTCTGGGACCGTTTGATGCTGGCCGCCGATCGTCCCGGCTTGCCGTTCGCCATGTTGTCACCTGCGCGGTCCGAGCCGGCGGACTTGCCCTCTTCTGCCTTACTTCGACCTCCGGCGGCTCCGTTCTTCCGTGCTGCCTCGTCGGCTGAGCCTCGACTTGACTCGACGGCTGAGCCTCGACTTGACTCGACGTCCCTGGACCTTCTCGAGTCCCTGTCCTTCTTCAGGAAGCTACCCTTTAAAAAGGACAGCAAACCCTCATTGGGATTGGGAACTTCTTCTCTCATGGGTCTTGAGTTTCCTTCATAGGTGCCGGGGTGCTCGCTCTCAGTCCTTTCCCCTTTCTGTCTTCGCAGAGTCCCCTCCTGAAGACTGGGGGTGCTGTGACTGGACTGAATTCCGGCACCGGTACGTCTTTTTGTCTCCAGCTCCTTGGAGAGGCTTTGTTTCTTGGCATCTTTCCCTCTTGTGAGGGTGTTACTGCCGGCGCTGCTGATATTCACGACGCCGTCATCTTTCGTCTCATTGGTCTTGCTGCGTCTCAAGCTAGCCGTTTTTTCCGACGGCCTCCTCTGGCCTTCTGGAATCTGTGGAGACTCTTGCCCCGCCTTACTCATGCAGCTCATGCCTCCTCTGCTGGACGAACGAAGGTTTTCTGCAGCTCGGCCCTCAGAAGTATTTTTTTTGCTTCTTGGTTCACTCATCAATGTGACTATTGGATCTTTGGTGCACCGCGGCCTTCGCCCAGATTCTAAATACTGCACCAACTCCACGGGGCCTGTTTCCGGAATAGACGGAGGTGCTGGCTCAGGTTTACGTCTGTCCTTTGACCCCAAAGACCAGCGCAGCGGAAACACTTTGCTCAGCGCGTCCTTGGCTTTGCTTGGGGCTCTCATACTCACACTGCGTCCCTGAAGACCCCTGACAAATGGCCTTTTCTCGAAGCCCCCTGGAATTGAAGTAAAAAAATGAATACTTCCATTCTCATAGTAAAGTGCAAAACCTATTCAAAATAAAGAAAAAAACACAAAAAAACATCTGAGCAAATCTTCCAAGCGTATTCTATTACCTTTTTCTTTGTGAGTGTCGTCTTCAAGGAAGACAGGAGATTCAGGTGAGTCAGGTATGGAAGGAGGAAACGTGGTGGAGGTCCGAGAAACCATGCTTCCCCTTTTACTGTCCTCCGTAAGACGGATTAGCCAGTGGTCTGACATTGACGAGCTCGTGGATCCTTGGGAGCACGAAGACATAGGAGAAAACTCATCTAGGGGAAAAACCTTTGCAGTCTGGTAGCACAGATTTGAATAAAAAGAAACACGAACGTTGATTTTCCCAACTCTGAGAGTAGTGTGTGTCAATGCGACACCATTTATGTGAACACAAAAAAACGAGGGCATTGCTGGGAACAACTGTGGTGGCCAGCTGTCCAATAAGACATTCCATTTTAAAGTGATTCTTAAAATATTAACGACATGGGTTAAGATTTTATAACATAAACTGCATTGTTTTGACTATGCCATTCGAATGACTGATGGGAAATGTTGAGTAGGATGAAACTGATTTTGATTTGATGATTACTGTTTTGAGGCTAGCTGGTGTTGAATGAGGGCTTCTTTGCGGTGAGAATGTCATCACAGTTTTGAGTGCTCAAAGATGGTTAGAAGAATAATGGGTGCGTGCTCAAAATGGCCAAAATCAGAGGAAACGTCCCCCAAAATTTGCTATGGATTTTGTCTCATGGGATAATATTATGTGACACAATAAAGCGAAACCAATGTTGAAAAAAAGTTGGAATGTTGGAAAAATTAATGGCAGATAATGGGTATCAGTTTCACAAAATGATGACTGATACAATAAAAAAAACATCATTTTAAGCCTAAAATAGCCTAAAGATGACAAACTTTCATTATTTGCCTGCAAAAACCTGCAAATAATTAGACAGATCGATATGTTATCTATGCTAGATATGTTAGATACGAGTCCTTTTACAGGAAATTACTTGTTGGCGTGTTGTCGTGTTAATCCAATAAAGTCTGCTATCTCAAAGATCTCTGCGTTTGAGTCCTGCCTTGAGTCCCTGGCTGACACTTCACCAGCTATGTTGACGGGGTTATGGGTAATGTTTGGGGCTGTTCTGCCCGAGGACTTAAAAACCATGATATGGTGATTGTCCATGCACCACTATGTAAGATGGGAGATGAAACTTTGATAGTCTATTCCAGAGGTGTTGTTTTTGAGCAGTGCAACTACTTCAGTGCCATCTGAGTATTTTTGGGAGGGTGAGGGGCTGCCGCAGGCATTAGTGTTGTGGGTAAACAGGGAAGGGCTCAGGACACACCCTTGGGAGGCACCTGTGTTGGTGATGAGGAGGTGGTGCTGCCCCCTCTGGTGAGACTGTGGTCTGTCGCTGAGGAAACTGCCCAGTGAATGAGGAGCTTTGGGGCACTCAGGTGCTTGAGTTTTTTTTTTTTTTTTAATCATCTGATGCCACTGTGTTGAGAGCAGAGCAGAAATCAATGAGGTGTCTGGCGAAATGGACAAGGGATTCGAAGTGCGGTAGGACAAATATGAACAGGGCGACGTGGTCAGGTTTATAACTGAGGTAAGACCCAGACATGTTGTTGGAGCAAGAAGGAGAGTCAACAGGCAAAATATACCAAAACAACTCAAAACTTGATTTGCTTTGATTTTTTCTCCATTTGTAACATGAATAGATGAGTAGGAGTTAAAAAAAGGTATAACAAAGTTTTAACATAATCTGTATTTTTACAATTAATTTAATCTAACTACTTCATCCAGAAAATTGCAGTGTGGCGCTATTCTCGGATGACTGCAAAAGAGTGGGTTCAACGTGATAAAGAATATGTTTTGGAAAAACTTTCCTCTCCTCCACAATCTTTTATTCAAAGAGTGAAATCTGAGGGGAACAATGGAAGAAGCAGAACAAGAAACATTTTTTGCCAAGTACTCTGCTTGTGCAGTCTCCACTCTTGTTTGAAAAAGAAAAAGCATAATTTAGTTCACCAAGTCACTGGATTTATGCACTGATATACAGTCAGGGATCTGCAAATTGTATCTCTCACACGCTTGCTCGGGGCTTTAAAGCAGAAATTGCATTAAATAGTATTTGCATGTGTTTTCCGAAGTTGCTGACGGGGCGGTCGCTTCTCGTTATTTATGACGGTGGCAGGGCAACTTGATGGGCGGGAGGAGGTGGAGATTCACACGCATCGACATGTGCGCCTGCTGGGGTCAACATACAGAGAGGGTGCGTGATGTGATCACACCATCACCTTCTCAATTTTCATCACCTTAAACCTGACAACAAAAATAGCGTATTGTCATTTTATATATTGGAATGAACAGAACTCACACAATGAATATGTCCAAGTCTACTGGTTGACCTCATTATTCCCAAGTTCTCCCTCCTACTAGCCGTGCGCATATTGATATTTTTTATTGATATAATGGTCGCTAATGAGAGTAGAATTTTGTATTGATAATTTAGAGAAAATATCGCTATTTATTTCTGACCACAGCTGCGGTGTGAACATCCTACGGTGTGTGCACCCCTTAATGCTTCTTATGTTGCAACAGTTTCACAAAAAAATGGATGAAAAAAATATTTCATGTTCATTTTTCGCAGCACTCTTCAGCTCTGTCTCTTTCCAGGAAAGTGTTCACTGTGGAGAGGAAGTAAATTGGATGCATGTTTGCCTCACAACATTGCGGAAATCTCGTGACCGCGTACCTCGGACAGAGCAGTGGGCCGACCACTGCGGTATGACGTCGCGCCTCTGATAGAAGAGGATGTAGGCGCCCCTGGTGCACACTTCTTCCTCAGGCACCAAGTCCACGCTGCTGTCGTCGTAGCTGTACCACTGTCCGTCCACTGAGTTCCTGCAGTACGCTGGAACGCAAAGTCACAAGAATTATACATAGTTCAAAATAGAGTCTCTACATTTAGCTCCCACTGTACCCACACAGCTAGCGTGGTGAGACTGACGTCAGTGCCGCAAGATTCTTCATGCTAGAAAACACAGCGCGACACAACAATAATGGTGAGACCCTTTCGAGCTGCAGTTGCCTTCCATTTCTGCTGAGAATGAATGGTGCTGTAGCTGAGCATCATCATGATCATCGTGGGGAGAAACTAGTCGAACCATCTGTGTTTATTTCTTTTCTTGGAACGGCCTGCTTTTCCTCGTCCTGACACTTGAAACATTTCATGTTCTCGCTTTTTCCCGTGTCTGTGCCTTCCGTTTTCTTCAACACCAAAACCAAAACATTTT
The DNA here is from genome assembly GCF_046127955.1 of Nelusetta ayraudi. Taxonomy (NCBI): domain Eukaryota; kingdom Metazoa; phylum Chordata; class Actinopteri; order Tetraodontiformes; family Monacanthidae; genus Nelusetta; species Nelusetta ayraudi. The sequence goes on along the minus strand of NW_027466054.1, from coordinate 1,598,838 downwards.
TTTGTTTTGTTTTGTTTTGTTTTATCACTATTCATTTTTGTTTGCCCTAACATTCAAAATGACCATGCAGTCACATGCACACGCTGTGTTGTGATTGAAATGGATCGATCAAGTGGTTAAAACATGAGCCGGTCGTGCGGCTCTGGAAAACTCACACTGTTCCTGTTGTTAATGTTAGCAAAATCATTCCAGATTGCCAATACTTTATTTACAACATTATTATGATGTGTGAAAGGTAGTGGCTCCACACTAAGAACAGCTGATCCTTTATTGCTGATGAAAAATTGAACTAAAAACATTCTTCTGTAATTTTAATAATTTGTAATATAAAAGCAATAAACTACTGAGAAAAATACTGACACATTTGAAATTCGTATGAATAATAATGATATTTTATGAAGCGTGGATTACACAATTATATAAGATTAATAATAGATTATAATACATTTTATTTTAAACTAAATGCAGGTGATTACAATAATTCATGTTCATAATTCATCATCGGCAGCACGTCTTCTCTCTCGCCCTCCTGTTTTGTTGCGCTTGTCGTTGTCTGTTGCAGTTAGCTGGTGGTTAATTAGCCTCGTCTCTGTCACCTGATTCATTCTGCACACCTGCTGCTGATCCCACTGACACCACGACTCACCACCTCCTGTATTTAATTCCGGACTTCGGATCCTCATAAATTCGTTTTTTTAATTTCTTTGAATCCATACGTATGAGACGAGAGACCTTTGTCTGCATTGTGGAGGCGATTCTTTAAAAAAAAAAAAAAAGTAAATGATTCTTTTGTTTAATGCACATTTTGTAAAGATTATGGGCTGTTTTAAAAGATGAGAGCCCAGAGCACTGACGGAGGGGATAAATCTTGTGGCAACGTTTGTATTTAATTTACCATCAAAACAACAAAAAGGAGTCCTGCTGCCTTATGGCAATTAACACTTTTCCCCCTTTTTCTCTGTTGTGGTATGCGGTGCATTCATCTGTAAACGAATGCAGTTTCTGACGGCTCTTTGCACACTTAGTGTTGGACAGAAAGGCACAGAGAGACACTGATTTAAGGCCATCTAAGGATACCAGGAGCTGTTTGTTGTTCCCAATGGAGCCACTGAGCAGCACCGCCTCTTGAATCCCACGATCCTCCGAAATGGAATCGGTGCGCCGTGCTTAACAACAAGTATGTTTTGTAAAATAAGCAGGCTGGGAGTTTTCTTAATGGAACGCAATGTTGTTCTCATTTTTGTATTTCTGCAGGAAAACGTACAGCAGTTTCCATAGTAACTCAAGATGCCTCTTTCTGGAAGAGAAAGTCTAGAGTTTTCTTTGTTTTAGGGTAAAACTGAGATTGACACTGAACACGTATAGTTGTGAACTAAATTTTGACTTGATTTTCAAAAACCATCTGGCATTTAAAGGTGGGAGAATGTAGACGGCACATAATTGAACTTCAAAACTAATTAAAGATGCAAGCAGTGTTTGTGGGACTGAGCCTACTGGATTGATCCTTTTGGAAGAGAACAAAAACCAAGTGGCCATGGGGTGAGTGATATCACTCAGATATCAGCACGCTCTCTGGCATCAAATGTACAGTTTTTGTGCATCATGCAAAGCATGGATTTTTCTCTATTCTGGGGAGTAAGGCCAGAGGCACATGCACATAGAAAACACTGCAAAAATTCCAATACAGTGAATATGAATTCTTTATGAAAAAGAATTTAATAACATAATCCTGCTTATTACCTGTGTAGTGTCCTCCGTGCATTCCACCATGATGGTTGCACACAGCGTAGAGGTCATACAGGTAGTCGTTGGGAAGGACAGCCTCAGCAGACTGGTGGTCTTTGCCGGAGGGCTGCTTCCACGACTGCGGCCAGGCTCCCGAGTTCAGATTCTTCATGCTCTGACTCCTCTTCACCACATGGGGGGCCATGTCCAGTCCAGTCAGTGGGAAGCGCACCAGTGTGGACAGCTTGTTCCTCCGCTCGCCAACCTGTTTCAACAGTTAATAATAACAATAATAATAATACATTTAATTTATAATGCACTTTACATTTAAGCAATCTCAAAGTGCTACAGAGAGAAAGACAATAAAGAAAAATAAAAACAGAGTTCAATTAAAAGCTATTCGAAAGAGGTGGGTTTTTAGGTTTCGCTTAAAAACATCAATAGTCTGTGATGCCCTCAGGTGGTCGGGAAGGGAGTTCGACAGTCTGGGGGCTGCAGAGCTGAAGGCCCGATCACCCATGGTGCAGTGCTTGGTTTTGGGGGCTTGGAGGGTGTTTGTGCTTGCAGATTGGAGGGTGCGTGAAGAAGTCTGGGGGATGAGAAGTTCCTTGTGATATTGGGGGGCTAGTCCGTGGATGCACTGGTGAGTGAGGAGGATGACCTTGTATTGGATTCGGAATGGGACAGGGAGCCAGTGGAGGGATTTGAGAATGGGGGTGATATGATTGTATTTGAGCACCCTCATCAGAATCCTGGCAGCGCTGTTTTGGATGTATTGCAGTCTCTGAATGCTTCTGCCACAGATTCCGATGAGGAGCGAATTGCAGTAGTCGAACCTGGAGGAAACAAAGGCGTGGACAAGCTTCTCTGCATCTTCCAGGGAAAGAGTCGGGCGGAGTTTTGCGATGTTTCTGAGGTGGTAGAAAGCTGTCGAACAGAGGTGCTTGATGTGGGTGTCAAAGGTGAGTTGAGGGTCAATTTTAACACCCAGATTGGTGACAGAGGCAGAAAACGAAATATTTTGACCAGAAAAGGCGATGCTGGTGATAGTGGAGGAGCGGAGCTGATGTGGAGTGCCAACAAGAATGGCTTCTGTTTTGGAGCTGTTTAACTGTAGGAAGTTGTGCCTCATCCACGCCTCTATCTCCTCCAGGCAGGTGATCAGGGCAGATGTCGGCAAGGGAGTTGTGGAGGTGGAAATTGTCCGGAGGGAGAGTTGGGTGTCATCAGCCAAACAATGATATGATACACCGTGCTTGCTGATGACTCTGCCCAGAGCTAATAAATTTAAATTAAAAAGCGTTGGGCCCAACACAGAGCCCTGGGGGACACCGCAGGTAACCCTGTGTGTGAGGGAGACTTTTTTGCCCAGGGCGACATATTCGGTTCAGTTTGACAAATATGAAGTGAACCATTTTTGTGCGTTGTCTGTAAGTCCGATGGTGTGTTGCAGACGATGAAGGAGTATGGTGTGATCGACTGTATCGAATGCTGCTGTTAAGTCGAGGAGGATATGTCTTCAGGCACAGCACACAGTCTATTGCACAGCACACACACAACCATTCGCACACACCTATGGATAACCTAGCATTCCTAATTTGGCCCACGCGCATGTTTTTGGACTGTGCAGGGAAGAACCCGGAGTACCCAGAGAGAGCCCACGCAGACACACGGAGAACAAGAAAAATTCCACACAGAAAGGCACCAGGCCTGGATCAACTTCTGTCAGAAACTGCTGGAGTCTATAAAAATCTTACCAGGAAATTAGATGTCAGAGAGACACCGCAGAGTCACTGCACATCCTATGAGCATGTTACACATGAATCTTGAGACACTCACGTCTACATTTCGAACCTGATCTGTGTTTGACATCAGTGTAAAGTGGCGGTCCTCCCCCTTCTTTTAGTGTGCTTTGGTTGTAAGGGAGTTGCAGTTATTAATTGGACTGTGGGTGGACAAATCCTAGTGCCTGCTCGCCAATCTCAAAAGTCTAAGTCCAATGAAATAAACATGCTCCAAGTTGAGGGAGGACATGAGCGTGTTGGAAAAGCACGGCGCCGATGGAGACCCTCCCAGGGAGGCCTCTGGTTGTGTGCAACCTCTTTCAATCAAATCAAAATCAATACATGCACTTAACACATGTAGGGTCATGTGAGTCGATAAGGAATTGATTCGCAAAATTAAAAAGAAATGTTTTTTTTTTTTTTTTTAATAAGGCCAGAAGTCATCCGCAGTATGTTGCACGCTTTGGAGCCAAGACGCGTCGTCCCAACTCGAGATACTTTCAGAGAACAAGTCATCCCCGCACTTTACAACACGGCCAAAACCGAAGTTGTGGAGTCACTGGAAAAAGCGGGTAGGGTTTCTCTAACCTGTGATGCGTCAACATCAATTTCCACTCATTCCTATGTCACCGTAACTGCTCACTTCATCAACAATGAGTGGCAGCTGAAGTCCCACATTCTCCAAACAAGTGTACGCTCAATCTTTGAGGCTTTGTGCTATTGTTGTTGAGATGTTGTTGATGTGGAAGTACCTTCCAGAAGACAGCTACCTTTTTTTTTTTTTTTATCAATAAGATGATTGGTCTGTTCAGCATGGACAATTAGAAAGCACTTGGTTTATTAGTCACACAGTGAGGGGGAAAAAATATACATATAGGAATTGTGATAAATCACAATTCTTGATTAATCGCGATTAATTGAATCGGAATTGAATTGAATCGTCAGGTACCTAGCCATTCCCACCCCTAATGCTAACCCAGCTGCAACATGTTACACTCCAACAGACGTCAGCTGTTAAACTGTCTTCCAGCATCCAGCAATCCATCACAACGTGTGTGTCTCACTATGGCTTTGCTCAGTCCTCCTCCAGCTGTCCTCCATCAAATAGTTCTTCAGAGTCCCTGCGGCTCTCTGGCGTCCGACCTACCAGCACCAGTGTCTGGAGTACCCGCGGCAATCTTCTTCAGACAGGGAGCTTCAAGAAGCTCGAGTTGCTCCGTGATGATGTCCTTATTTCCTGCGTGCTTCTCAGTGCCAAAGATTGTTTGAATCCACGTTGTAAGGACAGAAGCGGCAAAAGCAGCCGGCTACGCACAAACATTTGAGCTCAAATGACAGGACAGAAAACAGGAGTGAGTCTCTCTCTGCTGTCCTGCTGCATGGCACTGTTCAGCTTAATTTCTACTCTTTGTGTTCTCTTCACCTTGCGCCTTAACTCACAGAAAGACATGCAGGAGACATGATGTCGGCAGTTAAGAGGCAGAATGTGGCTTGGTTAGCTGGGAAGAAGCTAAAATGGAATGTTTTTTAAGTGAGTAACATTTTCAGGGCATAAATACCAGTTATAATTTTTTCCCCCTAAGTGTTTTTGTTTTCCTTAAGGCAAGAAAAAAGCAAACAAAGCGAACAACAAGTGAAGTTAACTTTGCAATGAAAACTAATTCAAACAATAGAAAATGACATTTGGCCACTGTTGTTATGCACTTCACAATTTAAGTTTCTAATCTTTGTATCAGAAATTGTCTGAGAAATTGTAGAACAGCAATCAATGGCAGAATCCTGCCAAACAAAAGAAGGCAGCTCTGCGGCACGGAGCACAACAGCAGGAGTGGTGTTCCATATGTTTTATTACTAATAAAACTCAACCTGGGGGCTCATAGGTAAATTGATTGTTGAACGGAAACCACAGGGTGTCTGACTACAGTTGAGGCCACTGATGAGTCTACCTGTTTCAGTTTAGAAGCAACTTATAATTTTATCACTTTGAACTCTTGTCACTCTTCAACCAGGTTAATAGAAGACAGAACCAACCCTTAACATTTATAGCAACAATTCCTCAAATTATCTTGTGACAATTCTAGTGTGTTACTTTAGCTGGGAACAATTTAATAGATATTAAAATGAATAAATAAATAAATAAATAAATATATAAATAAGTAAGTAAAACAAACAGGACAAAAGCATGTAACCCACTCAGCACAAATGCCCATGCACAGCAGCTTGACTGTGGCCAGCTTCAGTTATGACAAAACCAGACGCTACTGCTGCAAGCTGGAACGGTTGCTGGAAGGGCACCACTGAATAAGATGATGGCCACTCAGAAGACCTCCGGGAAATTAGGACGGTCGCTACTTAAGAACAATAAGACTTGGAATTAGACGTAACCAAGAAATAAGCAGAAGCTTGTCGCTCTCATTCCTTCCTGCCTCAGAGGTCCTGCCAACGCTGACGACGTCACCCGCTCAGATTCTAGTGAGTTACAGCAACTCTAACACGTTAGTGAGACATTCCGGTCTTAATGTACAAGATTATTCAATAAGAATGAACCAATTTAATGTCACATTGCTTCACTTCTCAAGAATTGAACGTGTCAGTAACTTTATGTTCCTTTAATGACCTTAAACATCCAATAACGACAGCGGTCAACTCAGTGAATCGTGATTTGGTGATTCGGACGTTGATTGTGAGTTCTTGTTGCTTGGCTGGAGTTTTCCATGGCTTTTCCTTTTTCAAAAGTTGCATAATGAAATGGGTTAATGTAATTAGAATAACCCAGAACCTTCAGCTCTTACCTTTTTCCCCAAGTGAGTCAAAAGACGAGGAGAGTGAGGCAGCTTTCTGTTGGCTTTTATTTCAGTGTCCCTCACAAGTCGTTCAACAGAAAGCTTTTTCATTCAGCCTTTCATTCAGTTACCAATCAATGTCCTTTCTCTTGAGAAAAAAGCGGGAGAGAGCCGCTATTAGAAGCCCCAGAGGAAAACGAAACAAGGACAAGCTGCTCAAAAGAGATGAGTGTTGATATTGCAGTGCAAAGATGTGAAATGGCAGACGGCTGACAATTTTGTTTGCCAGATAAAATAAATTGCTCCCCGTCTGAGTGTAAGCAATACATGCACAGAGAATCATCCAACCTGTAAGACTTGTCAAAAGAGTCATGCAGCCTGTTTACGCAGGCTGCATGACTCTTTTGAACTTCTTCCTTGAGAAGTTCAAAACCACAAGGCAGCTCTTTGTTAAGTGCCATGTTTACATTTTCAAACCTATTCGGTCCCATTCCTTTGATTCCAGTTGTGTGGCATTGTATACAAAGAAATATCTCACAATCAAGTAAGACTGTTTAGTTACTGTGTGAAGAATGGTTATATTAATAGGGGCGCTGCCACAGGGTCTCAGAGTACATTGTGGCTCCCCAAAGGCAGACGCACAGCTCAGGTTTGGAGTCCACAGACTTGCAGAAGAACTCGAGTGCTGCTCTTTGCTCAGAGTGAACCTACAGTACCTGTCGGAAGCGCTTGAGATGGAGGATCAGGATGTCGGGCAGTGTCCATAGACTCATCTTCACCATTCCCTGCTGAAGCTGCTTACAGTGGGGGCACTTCCAGGCATCGTCTGGAGCGAGCTGGAATCAGTCAGAATGAGGCAGCGTTTAAGTTCAGACAACAAAGAATGGAAGAGGGAAACACATTCATGGTGTTTTCATACTTACATGTATACATATATATATATATATATGTATATATATATATATATATGTATACATATATATATGTATATATATATATATATATATATATATATATAATATAAATAATGAATATATACATATACACATTTGTTCTTGTTGTTTCCCACTTTTTTTCAAAGTGCTCTATGACAAAAGAAGATATACAAAGAAATGTACTGTTACTGTCCCACTACAAAAGGGCTGAAACTAGTGGTTTTGAATCAGGTCACTTAGGTGTGAAACTTGGTCAGCACTTTGTCCCATGTGTGTGTGTGTGTGGCCAGTGTTTTGCACAAAGTTGATACCAGCCTTTCAAAGGTGCTAAGGAACGATACAACAATAGCAGCCCCAACCAGCTCCGGCTTGGGTAAATCGCAGTGCGAGCTAAACAATGTACTTACATCCACTCCACCCAATATTTTGCGTGTTCTGTCAGAAAAGCCCGTACATGCATATTCATAAAGACAAACGCACTAAACGCTCACTAGCAGTGTGTGGTATTTCACCTGTTTAACAGAAACAACCTTCTCTGCGCCGCCGTAGTCGATCAGCTTTGTTTTACCCCTTTCTTCTCTTTCTTAAGGGTTTTTGTACGCGTAAATCCCACAGTAAATCAGATCCTTGGTCCATTTCAGTATGACAAAAAAAAAAAAAAATCAGGTCACTCAGACCCCTTTCAAGCAAATGAATGGTGCTCGACCACCGTTCGCTTCTAGTTTGGTCATGGTTCGTTTCATCTTATTTATTGTGAACACAAACTGCTCTCCAGTGACCTTAGTTGTTTCTCTGCCCTCTAACATCCATTCAATGCAAATTACTCATTATCTAGTGACATTCAGAATTTGTCTCACACTCGCACTATCAATGAACTCTCCAGGATAGAGAAGTCGGTAATTTCATTACCTCTCTAGTGCTCCATCTCTAGCACACACTGCACATTTTCCTCCTTTTGGAGTGATTTTTAGTTTATCCCTTGTGTTTCCCCATCCTCGGCCCTTTATCCCTCGAGCAACTTATATCTTCCCCTTTTGTTTCATAGATTAGGTACTCTAGGAGTTTCAGAGCCTGGTTATTTTGATCACTTGGTCTAGAGGGGTATCGCGTGTTGGGTACAATAAAAATCTTTGCCTCTCACTACCCTCTGAGTCCTGCCTTGAGTCCCAGCCTGACAGAAATAAAGCATTGAAATGGATGGAGTTGTACCGCGTACATACCGTACACGTGTGTGCACCCGCACACGTGTGTGTATGTACTGAGAAATGATGATAATAATGATACTGTCAAGGTTCATACTGTCAAATAATAAATATGATGTGACATCAAAGCATGATTTACAAGATGACCGTCAATAACGACATCTCAGTTTGTGGGAAATGAGAAGAGCAATGGAAAAGTATGACATCTAATATGCCTAGCAGAGTATATAAACATGGATTTTATTCCTATGGTTGGGAAAACTCTTCCGTGTGTGTGATTCGATGGCAGTGGGATGCAATTCACTTGTGAATAAAAACTGGGATTTAATCATTTAGTCAAAAAGTCAGAATGAACCCTTGCTGCACTTTTCACTTTTCAATCATTTGCACATTTTGGCATTGCTCTCTCAGTTCTTTCAAGTCTGCTCCTTTTTGAAAATGCTAAAACTAATAATAAATAAATAAACAGCTGCAATGCACCCCAAAACTTTCACTTTGGCAGAAACATATGTGATGGGAAACACAATATTCTTCCTGAGCTTAAGTCAATGTGAGTTCAGGCCAATCGCTCAGTCACTCGTGAAAACATACATCAGCATCTTCTTCATCCAACTTAACCAGTTGGTTAAGCTAGCTGGCCAACTTTACCAACCTTCTATTTCATTTTGTTCAAGTTTTTCTTTTATTTCCAGTAGGATTTTTCTTCCCATCTTTTTCCTGTGAGTATATTCTGAAGTTTTCTGAAGTTGCAGCGATTGCTACTCGCTATTTATAAAAGGTGGTAGCTCAGCCGCCGCGATGGGAAGTTGGAGGAACCCGTGTTTGCATGTTACTGCAATATAATGAGAAAACAAAAGAATAGGAAGGTGTTAAAATCAACCAGCTGAAAAAACACCACTAGAGCTTCACTAGAGCACACACACATTTGCTTTAAAAATAGATTTGACGTTTTCCTTCAACCTTCTGTCACAACACCGATGTAATGTTCAGCTGTCTCCTAAAGGCTGAACTTCAGTGGTTGACTAAGATGTTCAGGAGTAAAATAATAATAAAAAAAGAAACATCCGAGAGACGCAAATGCTCAATTTAAAACAGATGAAACAAATCTCTAAAGTAACTAACCCATATCTTTACTTTAACAGGAATGGGTTCCCATCTTACCGACCAACAGAGCACTTTGCAGTACCATTGTGTCCTTCAAAATAGCACCACACAACAAACTGACTGACTCTATATGACATTCCATAGTCGTAGTAGTTGATTAATTAAACTATTCTTTGGTATTTTTCATCTCTACTTGTGAACACAGCAGGCCTTTTTTTAAAATTCAACAGACAAACTACAACAAAAGTCACTTCTCAAACACGTCTGTGTCAATTCACTTGAAAAATAAAGACATTTTTCGATTTCAGTTTCATATTTTACAAAACTAGTCTGGACTCTGAACTCCCATCCTTTGTTCAATTATTTATCATCCTCTGAGAAACACACCAGATTTTTCTTTGTGTCCTTGTGAAATAATTATTATAGCTCTCACGTCGATGTTATTAAATAAGCAATACTCTGTGGCTCAGGGTTGATGGGTGAAATCCTCGCTCCGACTTTCCACAGGTCAAAGTGTGCTTGGGCAAGACACAGAACCCTAATCCAACCAAGTGGGCCTGGCAGCGGCTTGCATGAAAGCAGTCACCCACAGGTGCATGAGTGAATGGAAAAAATAAGAAAATGAGAGAAAAGTGAGGTAAAGAACTGAGACGTGGGTGATTTATTGAAAGGAGAAAGAAAGCACGTCTACCAGGACTGAAGCAAAGACTGGATTGGTAGAACGATTTCCTTTTGTTTTTATTTTTTTTTTGAGGCTGTGCACTCGTGCACCCCATAGGTATACTGGTCACACTTCCAGACCTTCCAGACCTAATAATGCAAAAAAAGAAATATATATATACAGTATATATGGGAAGGTTGAGAATTTTTCTACCTCTAATTTGCAGCACTTTGCCCACCTTAACATCTCCACTCCATTTAATTAAAACCGTCTGCCAAAGACGGATCTGAGGAAAACATTAATAAGACTCTTTGAAGACTGTAGCAAAGACTAATGATTTCAATCTTTCGCTTGAGGCAGGGGAGTAGGAAGCTTTATCTCTCGTGGAAAAATGCCGTGCGCTCTATTAATTTGGCCTCGGTGGCTACGCAAGCAGTTGGTCTACACGTCTGTGGGAAATCCAGACGGCCTTGACGAGAGAGGAGTGACATTTTAACTGAAGGTCTCTCTGATGTCTGATGAAAGAGGACACGTGTTGCTGGGAGGTGTGACCGACTGTTGGGAGTAAATGGCGTCCTCTATTCGGGAAGGCTCCTCACCCATTGCCCTGCGTTGTGCGACAATCTGTGTGCGGCGCTGACTCGACAAACCTCTTCCTCACCCCGGATTTCCAAACACTCCATCTGTCTTTATCTGAAACTTTATCTAATCAGATAAAAGATCCACTGAGTTCAAAAACCTCGATCTCAGTGGCTGCAGCGTACGTCCACAGATAAACACGCAAGTGAAGCAATCACAAAAAAATTTTGTGCGGCAGTTGGAAGTTCGCGGGAGAACTCCAAGCTCAGGCAGGAATTTCTAAATCATGCGAAAATGGCCTCTGTAAAAAGAAATGTGAGCAAGACTGTTTTTTTTAAGCCAATTTTCACATTTAATCCACAGGTGAGGAAGAACAGAAAGAAACTGACTCTGAGGTCACTTTGCTGTTCACATCAGTTTTTACCACTAAAACTGAGGAGCACATCTCTCGGAATTGAGTGCGTTCATATAAAATGATTGACTTGGGTGACAGAAAGTGGTGTCAATTTGAAAAAAAAGAAGAAGAAAAAAGCTTTCACAACAAGAAGTCCACGCATTGTGTTGCATTTTGAGCCTTATCGGATGCTGCGCACGTTTCATTTCCTGTTTGACAATTGACAGGAAAATGGAAGAGAAGTCGGCGGACACCAGCTGTTAAAATACAACTGTTGACTCGAATGGAAGCTGTTTGCCGCAGAGTGGAGTGTGTGTAAACTGCGGGTTAGAGTGGTGATTGTCATGCACCCCACCGCCTCGGTTTGCACTATACTTTGGCAAAGTGATTGAAAACAAGAAATCCTCACGGACTCTCTGCAGGATCTCTGCTTTATGTATTGAGACTTCTCATGCCCGACACCGTCAGCACTGTGTGACACCGTCAGCACCGTGTCCCGACTGTGCAAGGATGGGGCAAATGTGAAGGGAGAAGAGCAAAGCTGTGAAAAGCCACCAGGATATGAATCAAGCCTCTGTTCCATTAAAATTAGCGGGATGATGCCATGTTTTTGGACGCGGGACGTCGCAGAGGTGATCTGCACTTTAGTCCTTTCTCCATGCACCAAACCCAGCGGGGTGTCATGCCCGCCGGCAAGCTGCACCCCCTCCGCTTTCACCGCTGCGTGTCTGCTGACCTCATCGCGCTGAGATCGGCGGATGAAGTTCAACAGAATTCAAGAGTCCGGCGGTGGCCAGTGTTCTTAGTTGTTGGTCACTTTTGGCTTAGTGGAACGATGACGTCGTTGCCGGCAGACTTGAAGCGGCCGCGGAGGTGCGCGCCGCTGCAGCGATTGTTTCGGCCTCTGGTCCATTTTGTGCGCGAGCAGCGGGCGAAACAGCCAGAGGACAATGAACAATTATCCAGCGCTGATGGAACGTGAAAACCTTTGCATCAGTGCTTGATATACGCCGCGACTGGCGCAATATTATGATTTAGCGCACGTGACGCGCAACGTCACCCTGTGCGGCAGGTAAAAAAGGTGGTGTTGACCCGGGTTTACAGATTCCATCGCAAGCCGATAGGTGCGTAGCCGATCGGAGCCGATTTTGACCCGGGTCGCTTGCCGGGTTGTTTGACCCGCTTTGTCGCGGAACAGCGCAGCTCGGTGAGCAGATTCCACCGCCACCAAATGCCGATTATTTGCAAAAAACACCATGTTTTTTGGCCAGTGGAATTGGGGTTTCAGACTGCATGGCCTGTTAACCAGGTCCCTGTAAAATCCAGAAACAGGGACAAAAAACAAACGACCAATACGGCCTCAACAACGAGCTTATGAGCGATGAGCTAAATGAAAATGAAAAAAACAAAACAAAAAAAACAACAACTTGATGATTTGTTCTATGTATTCAGTGGATATTGCATTTTTTTTTTATTTCAGGTTCCCTGTCTAGCGCATCCGCAAGATGTATCTCTCACCTTTGAAGCTGGCTTGGCCAGTGACACCCAGGAATAGACTGGGTGGCAAGGACACCAAGGACAGTTTGGTGATGATTGGAAAGACAATTGACAGCCCGAAAAGACGGCAAAAAGCCTTCTGAGAAATACCCCCAGGGGAGCCCAAGAGAGGGGGGAGAATGAGAACCCCAACAGGACGGACTAAACGGTATCGAACCACGCAAACGGAAACACGACTACGAATCCAAGATGCATATGCGGAAAAGTGTGCAAAAACACGCACAGCCTAAACATACATCTGGCCAGGATGAAATGCAGGGAGCAGGAGAATATACTGCAACGCACAGGATCTAATCCTGGTGAGACGGAGGAGGAGCCCGGCCTGGAGTCACCCCACAGAGCCCAGTCCCTCCAAGCAGTAGAGCCTTCCAATCCCTGCAAAATAGTCCAACAGAAGCGGATCAAATGGCCTCCAGCTAAGAGCCAGTCAGTGTGGTCTCAGTTTAACACTGACGTGAGCAAGATCCTGGAAACCACAAGTAGGGGGGAAGTAGATCGGCAGGTTCCGCTTCTCACTGGCTGGAGCCACCATCCCTTCAATCACAGAGAAGTCAGTTGTAGCATCAAAGACTCTGCCTCCATCCAGAGAACCAGCAATGAACTTGAGGACTGGCTTAGCCGGGTTGATAAAAGTGGTCTGCCAGGGAGGTTCAAGGCTTGGATTTACCAGCATTCCATCCTGCCCCGGATCCTGTGGCCCCTGCTAGTGTACACAGTACCTATAACAACAGTCGAGGACATGGAGCGAAGGATCAGCAGCTAACTGCGAAGATGGCTCGGTCTACCATGCAGCCTAAGCAGCTCTGCTCTGTATGGCACCAGCAACATCCTGCAGCTCCAAATCAGTGGCCTCACTTCATGGTGTCCAGAACACGGGAAGCATTGCAATAAAGAGAATCCAGAGATCCAAAGGTGGCATCAGCTGGTATCAGGCAGGAAATGGAGTGCAGGCAAAGCCCTGGTCGTGGCTGAGTCTCGGCTGAGGCAGAAAGAACTGGTGGGGTCCATTGCGACAGGGCGGGCAGGCATTGGCTACTTCCCGTCGACCAGGGTTGATAAGGCCCAGGGCAAGGAGCGCCAACATCTGATCCAGGAGGAAATGCGGGCAGGTGTGGAGGAAGGACGAGCCAGCGGGATGGTGGGAATGGGGCAACAAGGAGCATGGACTAAATGGGAGAATGTTCTACAACGGAAAATCACCTGGTCCAACATCTGGAAAGCAGACTTCCATCGTACCAGGTTTTTAGTCCAGGCTGTTTATGATGTCCTTCCAAGCCCAGCAAACCTCCATGTCTGGGGCAAAACGGAGACACCATCCTGTCCCCGCTGCTCAGGGCGGGGATCCCTGGAACATCTCCTCAGCAGCTGCCCAAAAGCCCTTGGAGACGGGCGCTATCGCTGGCGCCACGACCAGGTACTTAGGGCAGTTGCTGACAGCATCGCCACCGCCAGCAATACCAGCAAAGGCCAACACAGACCACAAACCATCACATTCCACAGAGCTGGAGAGAAGCCCAACATACCACCACCGGCAAAGACTGGCCTCCTCACCTCCACTAATGACTGGCAACTGGAAGTGGACCTGGGCAGACAGCTGAAGTTCCGTCCCAGGATAATATCAACCAGGCTTCGCCCAGATATGATCATTGTCTCCGATTTCACCAAGCGGCTGATCATTCTGGAGCTCACTGTGCCATGGGAAGAACGCATGGATGAGGCCAATGAGAGGAAGCGTTGATAACCACTGAGTGCATCTACCAAACCTTGTTCAAATGTCTCGCCAATTATCTTAAGTTGTAAAGAGACTTTGTGGACACGCTGTACACATGCAGATATACTGTATGGGGAGAATTTGGAGAGAAAACCGGATGAGGGGCTCGAGCTGGTGCCAACAACAGCCCGGGGCAACGGAGATGGTGTTGAGTAGATGAGGATAAAGCATGTTTGAGCCTTAAAGCCTGTTGGTTCTTTTACCTCCAGCGAAAAAAAACAAAAGCAACCTTAACCTTTTTGTCTGAATAAAAGGACGACATCTTCTCGTCACTGGCTTTAATCAGCATCCTAGTCTGACTCTGGACATAAACCAGAGACTCCGACTACTGCCCCAAGTGGACTTGATTCTTCAGGTCTGAGATCGACTTCACTTTGAACAGATCTAAATGGAGGACGCTTGGGAGCAAGATTCCCTTCTGAACCTGAATCTTATTCGGAGCATTGTTCTGGGTTAAACAACATAACATCCCGCAATGTTAGCAATAGTTTTAGTTGCATCTACAGTGTGTCAGTTCCATTGCAGAACATGGCCTTTGATTCCTGCTGGTTCTGCTGGTTGGATCGGTGTAATTAAATAGCGCAATGCCAGAGCAGGACAGTGAAGCCTGCCTTGGGGAGTCGTGCAAGTGCCTGCTGCAGCTCTAGCCGGCTAAAAGGATGATCTCGCCAGCAGACTGGCCTTAATTTGTTTTACTAAATTATTATTAACAATTAATGGGAGAGTGAAATATCTGCCAAAATCCACCATTAATCACAAGCTGTTCATCTGAGCCAGTGGACTGTAAGTCATTTCTGGATGAAATCATATTGATATGAGATTCCATGTAGCAAGTTAGCAGCTGGAAGGCAAAATGCCATTTTTTTTCTCCCAGCAGTGTGAGGGACGAGGCGGAGGTGCACCGCGTGTAACACTTGTATCCACACACCTGGTCAGACTGGTGTCTGGAGGTGGCTACATTCTAGCAATGAATAAGTATTCAAATTCAAAACATTTTTGGATAATGTGCTTAATGACGTCTTTATGATGTTTTTATTTCATTACCACCAACCGATTTACTGCCCATCACTGCCCCACCTGACTACAGCTACCTCCACACACACATGTTGGCTCCAAAGCTCCAAGGTCATATACTATATATATGAATACACAAATACTTTCTACGCACATTCTGATGCGGCTGATTGCTGCTGTTTCAGCAGCGGAGGAGACGGAGGGGCAACACAGAGGGAACTATAGGCAGATGGAAATGACTTCAGGTGAATGTAGGCATCAATGTAGGCATCAAGCCATCGGGTGGGCTTATTTATGATAATCACACTCACAGGATGACCTCCCCTCTCCTTTGTGATGAACTTTCACGGCTATTTTTTATAACACTTCACAGCAGAAAGACTTCTTCTTAGTGTGAACAATGCTTTGTTGCTTTCTATGGGATGTTGCTCACCTGCTCCTCTTTGGTATATAGCTGGAAGCACTCGTCCAGGGTGCAGCTGTGCTGCTGGAGATGCTGCTGCTGCTGATTCCTGACGCTCTCTGCATCCTTCACCACTTCCTCCTGGATGCTGCCAAACAGACTGAACACAGAGAACAAACACAAACGGCAAAAATGACTGGCTGCCGTCACGTTATGGCAACGTATATTTAGAGTGATAGATAGATAGATAGATGTATTTTATTGATCCCCAATTTGGGAAACTACACTGTTGCAGCACCAACAAACACACTGCTGCCCGGACCTGGAGTACATGTCAGTGAGATGCAGACCCTTCTTCTTACCCAGAGAGCTGTCTGTTGTAATAATCACAGATGTCTACATCCCTCCGGACGCAAATGTAAGCACAGCATTATCTTTGCTCCTATACACCATCAACAAACACCAATGGGCCCCCCCCGACGGCATTCATATCATAGCAGGTGACTTCAACAAGGCAAACCTAAAAACTGTACTTCCAAATTTCCACCAACATGTCAGCTATCCAACTAGAGGGGAAAACACTCTATTCCAATATCAGACATGCATACAAAGCCACCCCCCTCCCCCACCTGGGACTGTCTGACCACCTCTCCCTGCTTCTCACCCCTGCTTACACCCCCCACTATCGTCAAACAAAGCCCAAGATGAAGACCGTCACCACCTGGCCTGAGGGGGCCCTCCTCCAACTTCAGAACTGCTTCGAGGCCACCCAGTGGAATGCCTTTCACGACGAGGACCTGACCATATTCACAGAGACTGTAATGGATTACATCAAGTTCTGCACTGGAAACGTCACTGTGGATAAGACCATCCAAGTGTATCCGAACCAGAAACCTTGGATGACGAGTCAGGTCCGCATGCTCCTACGGGCCCATGACTCGGCCTTCAAGTCTGGCGACAGAGTCCTCTACAGTGCTTCTCGCGCCGACCTGAGGAGAGGCATCAAGGAGGCCAAAACTGTATACAAAACGACAGTGGAGGACCATCTCCGCAGCAACAACCCCCGACAGGTGTGGCAGGGCATCCAGACCCTCACCAATTACAGGGGCGGTGCCGTGACATCAAGAGACCCAGATGCAGAGCTAGCAGAAGAACTCAATTTGCATATCGACAGAGGACGCCATAGCCACCACTCTCCACGCCACACTCAGCCACCTGGAGCAGCGGAACAGCTACGTCAGGCTGCTCTTCATCGACTACAGCTCTGCATTTAATACCATAATCCCAGACATCCTGGTCCCCAAATTGTCCAACCTGGGGATCCCACCCCCCACCTGCGCCTGGATCAAAGACTTCCTGACCAACCGGCCCCAGCGCGTCAAACTCGGACAAATCCTCTCATCCACCCGCACTCTCAGTACCGGCTCTCCTCAGGGCTGTGTGCTGAGTCCACTCCTCTACTCTCTCTACACATCTGACTGCACCCCCACACACCCGGCGAACGTCATCACCAAGTTCGCTGATGACACGACGATAGCGGGCCTGATAGCAGGTGAGAATGAGGCAGCCTATCGGGATGAGGTCCTTCGACTGGAAAAGTGGTGTTCAGCGAACAACCTGATACTGAACACTACCAAGACCAAGGAGCTCATCCTGGATTTCAGGAAAAACAGAGCTGCCCCTTCACCCCTGTTCATCAACGGCGAATGTGTAGAGAGGGTGGAGTCCTTCAAATATCTTGGTGTCCACATGGCAGCAGACCTCTCTTGGACTGAGAACACTGCGGCAGTGGTGAAGAAGGCCCAGCAGCGGCTCCACTTTCTGAGGGTGCTCAGAAGGGAGAACATATACACCCAGCTGCTGGTGACCTTCTACCGCTCCAGTATAGAGTCTGCTGACCTATCCCATCACAGTGTGGTACTCCAGCTGCACTGTGGCAGAGAAGAACAAGATGCAGAGGGTAGTCAGGACAGCATAGAGGATCATCGGCTGCCCTCTGCCCTCTCTTCTGGACATATACAACTCCCGATGCCTCAGCAGAGCTCAGAACATCGTAAAGGACACTTCTCACCCTGGCCATCACCTTTTTGACCTGTTGCCCTCTTGGCAGGCGCTGCAGGTCATTCCGCTCAAGGACAAACAGACTCAGAGACAGCTTCTACCCAAGAGCTGTTGAAGCGTTGAACTCTCGCTGACTATACACTCACTCAGCACGTCACACCACTGATCACCCCTATCCTGTGCAATAACACACATCTACCTCTTTAGCTTTCTCATCCTGTACATATTGGTATATTCCTGCACAGTGTTGTCTGGACAGCACTGGCTGGTGCCTTATATTGTATTTTATTTTTATTTATGTTTAGGTCTTATATTTTTAATATTGTTTTGCACAAAGGGAGTTGCCACGCAATTTCATTGTATCTTCTGCTACAGTGACAATAAAGGCTATTTTGATTCTGATTCTGATTCTTCACCAACAAACAGTACAAAAAAATAAACTATACAGTAATTACAAAAACACTCAAATCCATCTATGTCCAAGAAGCAACCAAAGCAGATGTGCAAAAGACAGTCAAATTGTGCAGAGTCAGGGATAAGCCAGGTTTTCTAAACCATTAGTGCATTATTTTCCATAGAGTCCAGGAAAAAAGTCCAGAATGCTGTCTGTCACACAGCGGGGAAGACTTACAGGATCAATGGGAAGGTGACAGAAACTGACAGAAAATTAAAAAAAATAATAATAATAATAATTATTATGTTTTAAGCTTTGCGTGAGTCTTAGCAAGCTTTGTTCATAAAGCCGTAGTCTACCGAAACAAATGGCTGCGACCTTGTCTTACCATTCTTTAGTCTTGTGGTCCCACTCAATGACGAGCTTGATGTGAGGAGGCCCCCCTGAGCCACACAGCTTCAGAGCTCTGCA
>NW_027466054.1:1540000-1575000 GCF_046127955.1 Nelusetta ayraudi | reverse complement strand
AGACAGTATGGCGTAGACAGGTAGGATCTTTAGCTGCGTTGCTGATTCATTAATTTTATTTTTCAGCTTTGTTTTTGGTTGGCGATGATGGGTTGTTGTCTAAGCTTTGTTATACAAAGAAAAAACTATATTGTATTCTCGACAAGTGACCACCTGAAACACTTGATTTTATCATTTTTATTTTGCTCTGCCACACTGGAGAGCATCATCAGATATGCTACAGCTGCGTGTAATGGTACACTCACAGTTCAGCCAAGGCGTAAGATCGTGAAGATGCTGGATAACAGTTGGATAACAGTTAGATGGTCTGACTGTTAGATTAGTTAGATTCTAACTAATGAAGTGAAATGGAAAACCTACTCAAGTGCAATTCATTAAAAAAAATACCAGAATACTTTGGCAGAAGAGAAACAATTTGCACTGTGTTTGTTTCCTACCTGTCAACTGCAGGGTGGGACAGTGGCCTGCTGTCTTGTGGGGACAAATAGCTGTAAGCCGCTGAGACCCCCACCACTCGAATCTTAAAGAGGACCCCGACGTTCTTCAAGAGGAAAAGAGAGACACAGTCAACGATTTGCTGCTCTGCTTAAATGTTGGAGAAAAGAAATGTTTAAAAAGCAATTCCCCCCGAGAACCTTAAAAGAAGAATATTTTCATGGTGTTTTATAAACCTGAGCACAAATGTTATGTAACCATAAAATTGAATTTTGAACTGGCCAACTCAGGATGCCAGACGGTGAGTTGTGCAAAGTCAAGAGTGATTCTGATCAAGTGGGAACTCATTTTGTTTTTTTTAATTCTGGATTTGTACGTTTTCCATCAATAGTAAATCTGGCTTCTTGTTTCAGTGGCCGCCTGCGGGTTTGCCTGCGATTGAAACATGACAAAGATATAGCATCAAAATAACTTTGGCTCAAGGATGCTGAAAACTGCCATTTACTGTCAGTAATGTGGCATTGCAAACAGAGGCCAAGGACAGCGTAGCCCAGGGGTGTCAAACTCATTTTGGTTCACGGGCCATATGGAGGAAAATCTATTCCCAAGCGGGCCGGAGCGGTAAAATCATGGTATGGTGATAGTAACGTAAAAATAACAACAACTTGTAATTGTTGTTCTTCTTTGTTTTACTTTGTCCGTGTTCTTTGAGCACTCTGCACTCTGCATCAGTGTTGCCAACTCCTCAGTAAGGAAAGCCGCTATTGGCTGTCCTGAAAGTCACTAGAAGTCGCCGAATGACGTCTAATTTGCATAATTGACAATTTGCACTTGATCGCAACGTATTAACACCAGGAAAAGTCGCTAGAGTTCTCGCTAGTCGCTTTTGACAAAAAAAAAGTCGCCATGGGGAGAATAGCGACTTTTTGGGGGAGAAAGTCGCCAAGTTGGCAACACTGCTCTGCATCAGCTTTGTCGGTTTCAACAGAGACATTTTGGGGCAATGAGGGCAGCCAATGGGAGACGTTCTGAGGCAATGAGGGCAGCCAATAGGAGACGTTCTGAGGCAATGAGGGCAGCCAATAGGAGACGTGAGTGAGTGTATTTGTGCCGATTTGCTCAGCCCCAGTATTGAATGTTTGCAAGGCGCTGCTGCCACCGGCAGGAAGGCAGCGATTCAGCAATTTAGCATTCAGTGTCTTGCCGAGGACCCTCCCACATGTGGACAGTTGAAGGCGGGATTGCAACAAGCTCTTCGGTAGTCGGCTGAGTAGAGTATTTGCTTCATGCGTCATAATATTATACAACTATACACTATTTCATAGCATGTCCAATTTGTCAACCAGAGCACAAGCAGTTGTTGTAAAGTTGTTAAATTATGTGTTTTGATTTAAAGTTTTTAGTGGGAGAAACTTCACTGAGCAGCTGGCGTCTCTGGCACCATCATTCTCGAAACAACAAGCAGTGATAATTAAAGGGAAGGTACCCACTCATGTGACTGTAGGGATGTTGGCAAGAGGTGAACTTCTCAAAATGTTGAATTATCCCTTTGAGGGTTTAATAAACAGCGATTGCTGGATGGACTGCTGATGGCTCAAGACTCACCGTTCTAGTTTGGCCTTTTAAGGATGTCTTTTACTTTCTTTAGCTTTAAAGCCCATCGTCCTTGGGCTTTTAGGTATGTTATCTTATTGATTGTCCTACTTATATATCATTTTACTAAATGTCTTATAGGTTTGTGATTTATTTATTTGTTTTATTCATTTATCATTTTAGCTTCCTTTATTGTATTTCACTGAGTTGCTTAGTTAAACGCTGTTTTTAACCTCCTTATTTTATTTTTAATTTTTATCAAGCAACTTGGGCTGGATTATATGTATGAATGTGCTATACAAATAAACTTTGATTTGATTTCTTTGATTCTATATCAGGAATGTGTTACTGTCCAGTGATACCACCTCAATAAAAATATAGAACAACCTGTTGAAGCAAACACGAGTAACAGGTGGCCACACATGCAGCAAAGTGGACAGCACGACACGGTTGCATCTCCATTGGTTTATTTTCTAATGTCTCACAAAAGAACACTGTGGCAGAGTGAGGACGAGTCGCACACTGCATTTCAAGAATATTGGAGACAGAGAAAGAGAGAAAGTGAAGTTTTTAAATAAACTTGCAATTGGCATCTTGTCAGAACAAGTGAACCAAAATGCGAAGAGTGCACGCTTCCTGGCACCCACACAGCCGTTAGCTGTGCTTTAGTTCTGCTGCTGCCCACTTGTCAACTGATGTCTGTGACTGAGCCAAACTGTCTCCATGACACAGCTGTGTGATGAAAGAAAGAAACCGATCTAACTGTGGAACGGTATGTTGACAACGTTGTGTAGGAGTTGCACCACTCATTAAACCTCCGGCTCCTGTGATGTATGGAACTTGGTACAAACAGCACAACAAACAAAACATTAAATCCATTGCAACACTGAGCAACAGATCACATCACGCTACGCTGGCGCGGCGCCAGTCAAGGGCTACAAGTTCAGAACTTGTAGTTGCATGGAGCTGTTCTTGCAGGCTGTTGTCCTATAGCGCCTCCCAGAGGGCAACAACTAGAAGGCTGAGTGTGTGGGATCCGTTATGATTTTAGGTTTGGTTTTTTTCAGTTTGTTTGTGGTGGAGTGATTCCAGACATGGCAAAGGGGGTGTGAAAATGATTTTTGCCGCTCTGTCAATCATATGTTGGGATTTTTTCCAGGAGTGCAGCTCCAGGAATGGATGCCACAATTATATATATATAGCTGTGTAGAGGCAGAATACGAGGTTTGATCATAAGCCTTCATTATCAATTACTGCCTGGGACAATAAGATACATCAAGTACTTTAGAGTATAACTCAAACAAGTCAATGATGCAGTTGATGCAATTGAGGGATCTATCTGTCTGATCTGTTCAATGAATTGTTTGTTTTGTTGTTGTCTCATTGGTGTCTTATATAAAACCGATGATGTTCAGTTTATTGTACAAAACTGTTTAAGCTCACATAGCAAACTTTTGGTGGATTTATTAAAACTTTTTTGATTAAAATTGCCTTTTATCTGTAAGTTTGGACACTCACCATTTTGGGAACTTTTTTTTCTCTCTTTCTCTTCTTTTCTTTTCTTTTTATAGTAATTTTACCTGTGTATTTTTTGTAACTGGATTTGTATATTAGTGAGCCATTAGTCGATATTGTATTTTATTATATAGGACCCCAGGAAGACTAGCCCGTGAGTCGGCTAATGGGGATCCTCAATAAACAAACAGTACACATATGTGTATGCATAAGCATGAAAAGGTTGTTGTATTTCTGCAACTCAACTTCAAAGGTGAATTTGACATATTATATAAACAAATAATATGCAAATCAATATATTTCAAGTTTTTATTTCTTTGGATTTTGCTGATCAGGTCTTGCAGCCTCAAATTTTTATAACAATTTTTTGAGTTTGTGGGTTTGTGGTTTTAATAAGCTGAAAATCTTAATCAGCAAAGTTACAACAAGGAACTGCTTGAGATGTCAATTTGCATTTAATGGCTCAATAAAATTAGTTGCTTTCATCTTTTATGTTAAATTGCCAAAATAAAACAACTTTTACTTGATATTCTAATTTTTCGGGTAGTACCTGTATATGTGAAAAAATATATATGTATATGTATATATCTTGCACACACATTTTTTTATTGTCCTTTTTTTAATCAAACCACAAATTGAAGTCGTAAAGTTGTAGTTCACTGTAAAGACCACACGATGGCACCACAGCACCTCTAACCACGGGAAGAACGCAGAGAACCTGATTAATTTCACCTGAGTGTTGCTGTGTTGCGGAATACATGTGGAATTGTTTGAATTAAAATCTGCAGAGAGTGAATTATAATCACCTCTTATTTCTACTGTTTCTGAAGCTGCCAACTCGGGTGATGTATGTTTTTGAAACCAAACCATAAACAACAAGAATGACAGTTTAAAAAAGCTAAGTGACGTTTGATTGCCCCATCTCCTCATTTCACTTCATTCAATAGTTCACCGAAATCAGCACAGCTGGGGAGAAGGCCACAATGTTTTTTTTTTTCTACCTCACAGAAAGCTCTGAGGAGGTAACTGAGTCACTGGAGGATCGGATTTCTCTTCTTCAGCTCTTGGCTAATAAACCTCATTTTTGGGTTCAAATATTGCCTTCATCCATCCAGGACGTTGCCCATGGCAACTCGATGTCCAGCTGTAGAGGACACCGTGCATGAATGCCAGCTATCTGTGTGTGTGTGTGTGTGTGTGTGTGTGTGTGTGTGTGTGTGTGTGTGTGTGTGTGTGTGTGCGTGTGCGTGTGTGTGTGTGTTTGTGTGTGTGTCTACATTATGAGGACCACAATACATTTATACTCACACTCCACCACGCCCAACTTCACCATTGCTGGGTTGAGTTAAGACGCAAGTTATAAACTGAGGTGAGATTATACATGTGTTCATGTTATTGTTAAGGTTAAGGTGAGGGGTTAGGGTTAGGGTTAGGTCGAAGGAATGAGGGCTTCCTCCAATTGGAGAAAGACCGTTAGGGTTATTGTTCGGGTTATGGTTAGTGAGTTAGGGTTAGGGTTAGTGGGTTAGGGTTAGGGTTAGGGCAAGTGAATGCAAGACTGTTTTCAAGAGCATGTGTGTGTGTGTGTGTGTGTGTGTGTGTGTGTGTGTGTGTGTGTGTGTGTGTGCCCCTCCACTGAGCAACAGATGGTGTTGTTTTCTAGCGTTGGGATATGGTTTTCACGGATCATAGTCAAAGCCTGCAGCCTATACTGAGGGCATGGGTGGATTTTTACATGCAACACTGACAATCCACAAAACAAACAGTTGAGAGGAGCAATGGTCTGGCTGCCCATTCGACAGCAAGCGTGTGCACAATGTGGCCTCGCGCTGGGCTGCTGTTTGCAGTGAATTTCCCTCTTGCTGGGCTGATACATGTTATAGATGTCATCTCACTTTAACAACAAGCAGTGATTATCATTATCACCAAAACCTCGTTGAAAATCTTTTAGAAGAGAAGCAGAGGTTCAACTGGTGTAGTGCAAAATCCCCCAATGCAACAAAAGCAAATTCGAACCTCTGACCTGTGACCTTGCTTTTAATTTGGTGTTCGTGACGTGAAAATGGAAATAGTGCCCCCCAAAGGTCAGGTGAAGGGTTGTACATTGAATGCAGAAGGTGGCATGGTTGGCCATTGGGGTCTTGGGGGCGTTACCTGAGCCTGAGATCCGTTCAGCATCAGATAATAGAGTTTGCTGAGGATGCTCTGCTGCAACTGGTCCCAGGAGATACCCCTGTCCTCATGCATGAGAAATGGAGGGCTAAACCTGAGGAAGATGAGGAGAAGGAGAAGAAGGAAGAGCAACAGGGGAGATGAGGCTGGTTACGTCTCAGTGGCTGATTTACATTTTTTTTTTTTTTTTTTACATGAAACATACATGTTGTGACCAGGAAGCACTACTGATAAGCTGGTGGCACCTTGCTCGATTGTTTAGCCGGATTTAAAAAAAAAAAAAAAAAAAAAAAAAAAAAAACATTTTCCTTTGGGCAGGTGGCACCTTGTGTGATTGACCCAGCAACAAGGTTGTGTTGCTTGCTACAGCTGATACACTCACAACAAGCAAACATGGCTGTATGGCAATAACGTTTCTGGACTACTTAGAACAGAAAACTCTTCAAGGTCCCTCAAAGTATTTCCTCTCCGTCCTTCAGTCAACCATCCGTCAACTTCTGATTGCGTTTGCTCTCCTGCATGTGGTGAGGTCTCGAGTTACTAACCTCCCCTAGCCAATATATGGTGTGCATTGTGATGTCATCCATCATTGCATTTTTGTAGTTTAACTCTTCCATTTCACTTTGAAAACTCCTGAACAAAACAGACTTACAAAAAGTAACAAACAATTACTGATCTACTTGCTTGGATTCTCCATAACTGCAGAGAGTGGGACTCTCAGTGTGGTGATTTTAATGTTAGGTAACACTTTCTAGACAGGTATATTCCTTTCAAAAGCACTTATGTCACTTTGCCATCAAGCTATAACACATTATGCCCATAATAATCCACATGAATCCAACACTTAATATCCTCCATGAATTATAACTGTGATGAACGATCATCTGTGATCATTAAACAGGTTTTACAAAAGCATTACAGATGCATTTCTGAATGAATCCGCTATTAATACACTACACAATACTCCTTCATAGATAGTGTAACCTATATCACATACCTATGTTATATAAAGTTTAGAGTCTGCCTAATTTGGAGCCACTATCTCCTGATTCAAGAGACAGAAATAAAAAAAAAAAAAACAACCTTTGTGCCATAAAGCAGTTGCACAGAGGCACCAAGTCTCTGCTCGGCCAAAAATAACCAATTACATCAGGGACTGGGGACAGTGTTACCATGAACAAGCAGAGCCAATAAGTCCCAAACACACTATTCTTCCAAGAAAGTGGCTCAATGCATAAGTTGGGTGTGAGGAATGGTGCGCAGGTTTGGTCCATTAAGTGGATAAATGATCACCTCGCCCATCCACAGGGATACTAAGCCAGCGCCAGACAGCCAGTTCGACTTAATTATCTCAAGTGAAAAAACAGCGTGCACATAGTGAAGAAAGATCACGCTGTAAGTTCGGATTTCACTTCTTCTAAAGTTGGATCGCTGAGTGGCCCCACACAGACGCAGCCTCGCCGTCAGCCGCCTCCTAATTAAAGGCTGCCATTCATCTTCACCTCCTGAAGAACACAGCAACAGACGCATCCCTGCTTTCCTTCTGAGGCTGCCGTTCATCTCGTTAGCATGCAGCGTGGCAACAAGCAGAACCCAACGCTCACAGATGATGAACTTCAATTTGAACTCATCCTCACAGCTGGTGGGGCTGCTGAAGATGGACATTTTTTTTTTACTGCTGACAAATCAGCCAGCTCTATTTGTGCGTTGGACCACTCAGGCCAAACAGAAGCTTGCCTCATGGATGGATGATAAGAACTGGATACCGGACTGCCAATATGGCGGTGTGTCGAGTTTTCTTTTTCAGTGGCCACTCGGGTACTGCAGCAAAAAAAAAAAAATCCCACGGGACCCAAAAAGCAATTTTTCTAGACTGCAATACAAAAAGAAACAAAAACAGCAGGACCACTGCGGCTTGACGTGGGGTTTCAAACAAATCTTTCTATTGTGGGCTTTTCAGTCATTATTTATAATCTTTCAAAAAAATCAAAAAAGACAGAATATTGCCAGAAAAGAGTTTTTTCCCAGCGTGACGTAAAGGCATTGGAAGTGCTGCTGTCTCAGCTCGTTCTGATTGGCTGATGTGTCCTGATGTATCACAGGAGCTACAGAGGCATGGTGACAGTGCGCATGCTGTATGGCAGGCATGGGCAAACTACAGCCCTGGGGCTGTATGCGACCTGTTAAGCATCCGGCCAGCTGAATTTGAAGAAATTATATTAATAGTAAGCAAGTCATCAAATAGCTGTGTTTCATCCATCCATCAACTCCATTTCAAGCTTACTGACGATGTTCGATTGTTAACAGTCGCAATAAAAAAAATTAAAAATAAAAACAACAGCAAAGTGGTTGGCTGACCTGACGGCCTGCTGGCCACATCCTGCAGTGTTGCAGATGAGGAGGAGAACCTTGGAGGAGCTGCCCTGGTTCAGGTATTCAGAGGAGAAGGTGCCGGAGGGAGCCGACCTCTGAGCGTCGTGGCCGGCCGTGGAGTTGTAGGGAGTGGAGGGGAGGCTGTGGTGATACCCTGGTGACAGTGCAGGGGAGAGGTGCTCTTCAAGCCAACACATCCATACAGTAAGTACACACTATTAAGCATTAGTTACACATTAATACTGAATGCATCTTTTATAAATCATGTTTCAGGCATAATACTCATTGGTATGTAGTTTATAAACACAGTTATCATCAATAGCATGCTTAATGGTTGGTGAATGTGTTAGTGAATATTTTACAAAACCTCACCAATTTATTTTCCATTAGATTTTAATTTTAGATTTAAACTACATACTACAAAATTACATGACGTGTATTCATGTCAGAAACATGACTTATAAATGATGCATTTAGTATTTATTCATGCTTAACTAATGCTTAATAGTGTGTACTTAAAGTATCATAAAGTGTTACCATGCATCCAATTTCAGTTGCACAACTGTATTACAATATGTGAGCAATGCATTGTTCAATAAACCTGTTTGGCTGAACCAGAAAATAACATAAACTACAGACACCAAACATTATGACATTAAATGATTTCCATACTCCAGCTCTACTAGAGGAGCCTCATGCTGATGGAAGATTTCCAAAATCTCTTGGATGTATGCTGCATTACAGTTTGAGAAAATGGACCAATATTAAGTTTAATGGGATAATCCTTTTATGAGTTTGTCACACAAATCACACTCTAAAATATCAACAGTAACAGACAGTTCAAGTTGTCCTAATGGTGGAGAGAGCTAAAAGGCTGTTTGCCTCTTTGTTCTTTTTGACGAGAAAATGTTGTCCACAGCTAATAAAACTACAGCTATGACAGCAGACAAACTGTTGGTTTTATTGACATGTTTGACAATGTTTTTTTTTTTTACCACCAACGCTGGCTTTAGCTACTGTCTGATTCCCCTCAAAGGAGCCTTGCGGAAGTCTTTGAGATGGACGGAGAAGAATAAAGGCTGCAAATATCCCAAAAGAGAAAACTACAGAAAGTCAGTAAAGTCACAGCAATTAGGATTTAACACAAGCGGTGTTGTATCAAAAAGTGTTTTTCTGTTGAGCTTGGTGGCAAGGCTCAAATAGAGCACGCTTGAAAGAGGCCTTTGGCGTCAGAATGAAAAATTGCTTCTCAAAGACCCTCATCTCATTTCAACTGAATATATTTCCTGAGCCTAACTGCTGCTTTTAGTTCTGATAAAAGCAGCAGTTTTTTTCTGATCAACCTGAGACACACACACACACACACACACACACACACACACACACACACACACACACGGACACGGACACACACACAATTATACATCCTCAACCAAGCCATTAACCAAACCATATAACTCCATATCTATGAGGCCCGTCTCGGTGACATTTTGGTAGAAAATAATTCATGCGATGCCAGTGAAGTGTCTCTGGCAAAGAATTACTCCAACCTAAGCACAAGTGACTTAAGCATGTCATTGTAATTCATTCCGAGATGAAAATAAAATGAAATTCATTACAATTTGTTCACGTTTGTAGGCTAAAGCCAAAAGGAAATGACATGAACTCTTGTGGCCACACAGTTTGTTTTTTTGCAAATGTCACCAGCCGCTACGTTATTTCAGGGACATGGCACGCTGTGACAGCCTTTACAATCATTTACATGGGTCATACCGAACTCGTATAAACCTTATTTGCAGAGAGTGGACTCATGTAAAAGTAGCCTAACACAATGAACCTACTAACTATAAGTTATCAGACTGTGACGCCTGTATCAAACCATTTAACTTGGTAACGTCGGCTAGATCTTTCTATTGTTCTATAAAAATGCATTCAATGTTTCAATTAGACAGGAGCTTTCAATATGCTTTTCAGACCAAACATAGAATCAAGCCTCTAAAAAAAACTGCAAGAATTTGAGAAGTAACGGCTGAAGCAAGCCTACTAAAACAAGAACAAGAGTCAGGTAACAAAATAAATCCTCCCATTTCAGCTGCGGCACCAGAGCGTGAGCTGAGTAACCACAGAGTGATACATTATGCTCGGCCAGCAGCATTATTTCACCTGCACGTCTTAAGGGAGGTGGGAGAAGCCCCTGCCAGACTTCCATTCTCACCTCCTCCTTCAAAGCCGGACAGAGGAGATGGAGGGAGGTGTCAGTGAATGCTGAAAGACAGAGTGAGGAGTGGAAGAGGAAGCGGAGCAGACTGGGGCGAGCACAAGGACAAAAATGGCTCTGGGAATTGGAGGGAGAGGAGTTGAGAAACAGATGACACAACTTTACCCTCATGATTGGCAGCTCCTCCCTATCACATAGATGATATACATTCTTTATAGTTATTGTTTTTTTATACAATAAGAATAGCAAGGTGGGCAACAACCTCACAAACTGCTACCGACAACAAATATCAAGCAGACACTGAGGTCTTAGTGTCTGAAGTGTGAAAAAAAAATCTCATTCATTATTTCTCAATTTGATTGACTGGATTTTGTCAAGAAGACTTTGCCAAAAAGTGCAACAGCACTGATTTCCAAAGCACTTCAGGGTGACTGGGTTAAAAACCACACAGCAATCTCCGCATTACATTGACACATACTTCATCGGCAAATCAGACGGCAGCAACTCAAGCGACATGAGCATGGAGACGGGGTCAAGACAACCTGCTGCACTGCAACCATATCATCAGAAAGAGCAGCAGTGTTGTTTCAACTGGCTCTGAGGTCATTTCAGAGGAGGGAGCAGGAGCTCAGGCAACCACTCGGCACAAGCAAAGACTGCACAAAGCCATCTCTGAAGGCACCTCACACTCATCAGTGAAGCAGAAAGTGAAGCTACGGTTCCCTCAAATGGAACCATGGTGACATTTGGCCGATTAGGGCAGAATGTGGGAACGTTCTGCTCCACTCCCAAAAGTGGGACGTGGAGCTGTTTTCGTTGGGTCGCGTCTTTGTAGGCAAAAATTAAAACACAGCCCGGCACCAGGATAATGAGCCGTATCAAAAAGCTTGAAAACCTCTCAAACTGGTTTTCTTGAACATGACAATGAGTTCAGTGTCCTCCAGTGGCCTCCGCAGCCACCAGATCTTAATCTAAAACAGCACCTCCAGAATGTGGTGAAGCAGGAGCATTGGCGCCGTTTATGTGCAGCTGACAAATCTGCAGCAACGGTGCGACACTATTGTGTCAGTATGAACACACAATTGCTGAGGAATGTTTCCAACATCATGTTGAAGTTACTCCAAGAAGAATTAAGGTAGCTGTGAAGGCGAAAGAGTATCGGAGTACAGGTGAAAAGGATAAAGTTTTAACTTTATGCGAGTGTCTCAACATTTGGGGACCACTCAAAGATCTTTTTTATTGTGAATTCTTTATTTTACAATATAATATAATGTTTTTTTAGTGATATTCACTATTATACATTTTCTGTGCCTGTGGATCTTAGGGGGAGCAAAAACAGAAAATGTTTTTCAGCCACATTGCAAGAATAGGTGGCACTTTCCCAAGAGGTTCAAGACTAGATGAGTGACCCCCTGTCAATGCACTCGTACCCACTGACTAAAAATACCCAGGGGGCCCAGGGGCACAGGCGAATTAGAGGTTCTAACACCAGAAACAACCGCCTGACCGTGAATACCCCCGTTGACTGCAGAGCACCTGAGCTTCCTGCCAGCAGCGGAGAAGGAAGGAAGTTAAAAGTGTCCACCTGATGCTTTAACCGCCCCTCAGCTGCAATGTGTCATTCTCAAAGTGTCATTCACAAGCATGGCTCAGCTCCCGCTGCTCTTCAGGGAGAATGTCACAAGACTGTGGAGGCTTTGAATTACACAATTTGTTTGAACAGGAGTTCACAAAAGGCCCACAGCTTGTGTCAAACAAGCGCAGAACATTTCATGTGTGTTCATAGGTGGGGATAAATAGCACAGAGCCTGTAAACGTGCTGTGGTACGAGCTGAACCACAGGTTTAGATTCTAGAAATTTCAGGCAAAAATCATCCAAATTTACCCAAAATAGAGTCAAGCACTTTCCAAGGAAGGAAACCACAAAGTTGAACAACGTTGAATAAATGAATGAATGAATGAATGAATAAATAAATGCATAAGAATTTGGATTCTTATTTCTAATGGAAATTAGATCAAAATAACATTTTAAGGGGAACCATGAAAAATACTGATTTGACTCAACATGCTTCACAATGCATTCCGTCATGTGTGGAGATTTCCGCAATGCGTTGTTCTACAATAAGCAGCCCGGCTGTATGGAACGCTCTCTCAGATGATTTGAAAGCACTCCAGCGGGAGAGGAGATGAGATAAGTGCCAATTTTCTTTGAGCTTTCGTTCTTACCAGATTGTTCTGTATAATGACATTCACAGTTCCCCTGTGAAGAGTGTGGAAAATGTTTGGTCGGATTCAGTTTCCCTCTGCGTTGGCAGCACTGAAGTTGTGAAAGAGTGAATGTTGCTGAGGCCATCTATGAGCCCCAGAGCGTATTGATCATGTAATGAAGTGAAATATTACAATAATGTAATGTTGATAAATGCAAATATAGACCAACTAAAAAACATTCTAAGCACAATTAGCTATTTCTCCTTTATCCAAAGCTCTACTTTAGAAGGGCTGCTCCAGTAGGTACAGTTAGTACATCACCTGCATAATCCACGCCTTCTGCTCACAACAGAAACGGTGCACGAATAAAGAAAAGCAGGAAAGCATACTATGAGCCATTTATTTTCATTTCCTTTTATATTGTATAAATATATCACTGTCACTGAAGCAAGTGTTGCATGACAGCAAAACATGAAAACTTGCAACTAAAAAGAAATGATTCAAAGTAAAAATAAATAAATAAATAAATAGACAAGAGGTAAAAGCACCAAGCCACACACATATTTAGTGCAGCACCTTTCGTCCCAACAATGTCGGTCCATCTTTTGTGTCCAGTTTATTATTATTATTATTTTTTTTTGCTGCTGATCAAAATAAATCAAATCAAATCAAATCAAATATTGATAAAATAACAGAAGAAAAATAAATCACATTATCAGTGTATTTGTGGAAAGCTCCTCAGAGCTTTTGTCTCTTTCACAATTAATAGATGCCAAACAGATTCTGCAAAAATGAATCTTCAACAGGAGAGAAAAAATTGTATTGCATATTTTTGGTAAATTGCAGTGTATATTTGAGCAGTTAGGCACTTTAGGAGGTGAAAAATAGTTTGAAGATCCTTGTATATTGTAACTTACAACCCATTCTTAATATGTTTTTATAACTGCAGTGCCACACAAAGTCTGTAAATTCCAACCACCGAGAGTTACAGCAGTCTGGAATCTGCTCTATTGCAATCTGACGCACAACGCTAAATGTGGGGGCCATTCATCACATCGATCAGATGACCTTAAAGAATGCTAATCACAAGTACCAGTGAGAACGTCAGCGTGATTTATTAGAGGTGCATCTTCAGTGCCAGCATACATGTGGCTGTATGACTGCGTCTCCCAGTGTGTGCTGCACGGTCGCTCTGGGAGGCCACATTCACCAGACCATCCAGAGCCTTTCCAACACACACGTTAGCCACTGTTCTCCGTTTCTGGTCATGCTTGGATTAAGCAGGAATCTCTTTGTGAATGCTGGTGGGTGCAGGGGGGTGTATCTGTGTGTGCACTGTCCTACTGGCTCTATTGTGTCAAGTTGCAGCGCTCATGCCTCGTGCTGGGAAACACTTTTGGTTCTTCATTATTCACGCACTCAAGAACATCCATAAAGACTCAAAAGGTAGACAGAGAAAAGGGGCTCTATTTGCACAGAATGTGTATTACACCTATTAATTATTACTTAGATGTAATGCTAATGTTGTAATATATATTATGTAACTATTATGAGTCAATAATTAATTAAATAATAACTTGATATCACATGTATCAAGAATCTGTTTGAAATTGTTTTACTGGGAAAATAAAGGTTAAACAAAAAAACAACAACTCTGGTTTCTAATTATTGATAATATATGAATATACACTGTGTATTAAGTCTTTGGTTTAAAAAATTGATTGTGTATTAGTTGTGTTATAAATATTGAGCTGTATTATAAATCTCTAGTCAACTATTGCTGATTAATAATTGGAATCATACATTTTGGAGGTGACTAATTATAGGTGTGTGTGTGTGTGTGTGTGTGTGTGTGTGTGTGTGTGTGTATCACATTCTTGACATAGTTGAACCACCGCTGCCTAGTTGAGTTTCTGTGCTGTTCTATGTTGACACTCTTATCTGCCTTTGTGTCCTCGCTGTGTTGACTTGCTGCCACTGCTCACCCCCCCCCCCCCACAAAACAAAACAAGCGCAGTTGACCCAACTCAACCCTTCTACCTCAAGAAGACCTGGATGACTGAGAACCTTCACAGACATTATTACCTCATGTGTTTCGCCAGCGTCTCCTTGTGTATCCTAGCCGTATTCCCCCTGCCCCCATGTTGCCAGGTAGTCCTGTCTTACTCCTGAGCAGCCCGTGTTTATAGCTTCCTGCTTTTGAGAGTTTCTCTTTGAGTTTTTCCTCCTTTTTTTAACCTCTGCCCCGACTTATTGAGTAGATAGTTTTGGATTTGACGGAACTGGTTAAACAACCCTGAGACTGTATATTCCTTTTGTTCAAGCTACATTCATGTGTCTGTCTCAGTTTGTGATACCCGTGCAGGTCCCATGATGCTCTGCTCTACTGCTGTCTGGAAGCACTCTCATCTCTTGCTTCCTGACACTGATTCAATATTCTCTCCTCTGGAGTTTTGCTGCAGAGCTTACAGAGTTGCCGACTGCCAACACCTACTGCTGGAATTACAGCTGATTCAGTATTACCAACATCTGAAATAGCATGTGTCACTTCAACGACTGCACTGTCTTGGTATGTTCTTGTTCTGTGTGCTCGTACCAACCCTGTTCTGCATGCAAGGTGTCTTGAGATAACTTTGCTGAGGATACGCAAAGAAAGCCAAAGTTTAAGTTAAAAGGTGGAGTAAGAAAAAAGGACTAAACACATTCTCTTGGTATTTGCAGGTGCAGCCCTTTCTGCAAGTGACCACTAGATTGCAATTCAGACCTGTTGTGATAAGTTTGAATATATTTGTTCTTAACCTTATGAGAAACATTAAGGAAGAGAGAGGAGTGGCAACATCCAAGTAGGGGGGATTTTGAAAGGAAATACAGGCATCTAGTGCTGATCTCAGTGACAAGAAGGAAATGGTGCTCGCTCGCTAGTTTGGCAGTTATGGATGGATGAATCATCGGCAGAGGCTCATTCTGTTGCTAAATACGCCTGCTTTCAGGATGAGGCGGCGCAGCTGACTGGAATTCTTGAACAACATGCCGTCCAAGTTTGTTTTAGAGCTGTGATGCATGAAGAAAGAAGAAGAAGAAGAAGAAGAAGAAGAAGAAGAAGAAGAAGAAGAAGAAGAAGAAGAAGAAGAAGAAGAAGAAGAAGAAGAAGAAGAAGGCACATGGAGCGTGCTGTAGCGCCGTCACCCTGCGTTAAAATAATTTAGCACATAATGAAATGAATAGCAGCACTGACTGGCAACTGAGTAAAAAAAAGACAAGAAAAAGAAGCTCATTGATAGGACAGAAAACAGTAGCTGCGTTTTCATGACAGTTTTTCGCAAAATAAAAGTGATATGTCTAAAATTTCGACAAAGTACAATTGCAATTTGCAGGTGTTTCCGTTGAATGGTGTGAAGCCCATAAGCCGTAATTCTCGTTAAATCTCATCCTGTGAGACTCCACTTTGAGGAGGATGGAGGTAAAAAACATTTAGCAATAAATCTGCATTTTGATGTTTGCCGTCAAGAATGGTTGTCACATTTTTCTCTTTGATTACTTGTAAAGAAAAATATTCTGTCTCCTCCTCCGTCCAAACACAACGCAACATTTTCACTTGAAGTGAACTGGTCACGTGACTCCCCCTGACGTGTAAATATTTATTATATGTTTCCATGGCCATGGTTTTTTATTGCGATACTTTGGTTTTTCGCAACTCTAGGGGTCATGGAAACGCAGAGTTTACCGCGCTTACCTGAGTGTGAAGTGGTGGAACCTCCTCGACTGTAGAGGGGAGGAGCCTGGAAGGCATAGACAACGTCGCTATCAGCTATTGCTGTCAGGTCATCGTCATCTGAGAAGGAGCGATGGAACCCCGTGGAGTACAACTCGGACAGGATGACCTGAGCAGAGGGAAGACTGCCTGTGATAATCTGCTACCACACAGAGAAACACCTTCAAACTGGCTCAGGGTAAAAGCAGTTATTTTGGGCCCATTTATTTATTTCACATTGGTCAAATGCATTCTGTGAACATCTTACACTGTGAAAAAAGCTTATACATTGAAAATTAAATCAATATAAAAAGAACAGACCCCCTGATTGGTCACCTCACACCAAACGTGATGGGCAACATTATGGCAATATTGACATCGCCTTCAAACACAGTTACAAAATATTTCAAATTTCATAATTCCTAGATTATCTAGACTCAAATTTCGAGGTTTGTCTACATTTTTTTCTTTTTTTTAGATATTTTGACATTAAAACAAATTGACCGTTTTGACTCCGCATGCCAGATTAATTAAAGAGCAAGATGTTTGCATTGAAAAAGTTAAATGATCAATTTAATTTTTGAAATTCTTAGAAAACTGAACAAAAATTTTGATAACATAAATATTGCACAACATACTTTTTTGAGATTTCCATGCTTTTTCAGACAAGGAAATTCATAAAATAAATCAAATAATAAATTGATTAATTAAATAAATAAATAAATTGAGGAAATTAATTCCCTAACTTGTATAGGAACCCGGTCTAAACACAAAAAAGAGAGAACCTGGGACATGATTTCTCACATATCTTTTTAAAAAAAGAAACTCCAATTGTAAAACCCATACACCAGTGTAGGTAACGCCAATTAGACACCAAAACAAGCTAAACCTGAAGTATGTGAAGACAACCGTCAATCAATGTCCAGGACAGATTCATAAAAAAATAATCCTACCTTTTACCCATCACAAAAACAATTATAGATGGCAGTAGAGTCACCAAGCGAGATTCTCACTGCACTGCAACTGTGGGACATTGTTCTATTGAAAACCTATTTCTTGACGAATTGCCAACACCCATTGAAATTGTGTGTACCTGGTCAGGGGAGATACGTCCCTCCTCGGCCACCATGGCTCTCAGGCAGGACACAGAGCCAGAGAGAGGCACAGCCAGGCCCACCCGCAGGTACCGCTGACCCTTTGTGCTGAATACCAGCGTCACACACATGGACCTACAACAGATAGCATTGGTGGACAGTCAACTTAAAGCTAGCGTTTGAAACTGAAGTCTGATCAAGCATCAACTCCAGAAGCTATCAACGCAGCAATACCTTTCAAAATGTAAACAAGTGCAGTTTTTGTGGGACCGAGTTGATCACCATGAATGACAAGAGTTGTATTTTGGGATAATACTTAATCTAAAAAGAAAAAAAAAATCATCCATCCATCTTTGCCACATTGGAATTATCTGCAGCCCCCAGATCTTAATGCTACGCTGCAAGTCCCCCCTCGCTGGGTCTCTGGGGGTGTCAGACCTTTGAGGGCTTCCACTGAGGAACTAACTGCAACCGGACCATTTAGTGTGCGTGTGTGTGTGTGTGTGTGTGTGTGTGTGTGTGTGTGTGTGTGTGTGTGTGTGTGTGTGTGTGTGTGTGTGTGTCTATTCAGCAGTGAGTTCACACTCAATCTAAATGAATTTCCGTCTGTCCTGGGCTGAATCGCCTGCAGGGAGAGAGACCACACACTGAGAGAGTACCCGCACTGTCTATACTGAGTCTGCAGCCAGCACTGTCTATACTGAGTCTGCAGCCAGCACTGTGCAAGACATGCAGAGAGGGTATAGAAAGGAGGCACCTGCATGCATGAAGATAAACCAGTGCATGCAAATAAATAAGGAACTACTAATCACGGATTTGTCTCTCTTTTTCTCTTGCACCTTGACAAAACAGGACAAGATGAACAATGCTGTGCTCAGAGGAACCGATTCAACCACTTCAGGGTCCAAACATACACCTAATGTGCAAGTGCTGAGGTCGCATTAAAGGGATAGTTCAACGTCAAGTTGTGATTAGCACATTTATGAAGCTATAATGTAAAATTAGGACACAGTGTTTTATTTTTAGTTGAAAAAAACAACAGATTTTCAGTGCAGCTACTTTAGTACCGCTGATGTTGAAAAAGTTTGATGTTGAAAGGACTTTGTGGTGGATAGCGATGATTTAGTTTTTTTTAATTAACAAGACTCAAAATCTTATGAAATGAAAGTTTATGTAAGCCAAACATCAAGCAAGTGACTATGGCGCTGTTTGAGGTGGCACTGTGTCCCTCTGTCCAGTGGTTTACCCCTGAAAGTAGTGCCCCGTATTCCAATAGTCACTCACATGTTGTGATGTTACATTAGTATACATTATTATTTCTTCTATGTGCATGTATGTATGTGTTCCTGACGGACGGCAGGGGGAAGAGTCTCACACTGGAGCCTGTTTGATGTTTGTTGGATGCCAATAATAAAGTTGTGGGCTTGTTCCACAAGTTTCTGATATTATGACTTACTATAATTACCTGTATAATTACTTTATTTTCAATCTCGCCCATTTGCAGTACGCTTTAATAATGACTCACCTGGTTTGTCGCAGGGGGATGGGAAGAGATATACACAAAAACGGGTCAAAGGTGTTGCTCTGCTTAAGGCAATGAGGACACGTCAAGGAGGACCTGGGGAAACAGGAAAAAAAAGAGATGACTTTAGTAAGGTCCATCCTGAGGTCACCACTTAAATGGTGCAGTATTTGTTGCAACAGTCTTGAACAAAAAAAACAACTATCAAAACTACCAAAAATTTGGGAATCCTCTTTTCCAAGATCTATTCTGGCGGATTTGTCCAATTACAGTAGAAAAAGGTTTTTGGACAGCCAATGCATTTGTGATATACTGCACTAAAAACAGTTTTTTGTTTTTGGTGAATTAGCTTGCTGTCGCTATCAACCTACATTCTTCCTTCTGCACTGTTCCCTCCGGGTCACAACTGGAAAAGCAATATAATGATCCTTTATACAAATCCATGGAAAGTGCAAAAAATCATTTGCATTTGTTCATGTCTGTTCTTTAAATAAAAAAAAAAGATTATTCGGTATAGTTTTTCATGAGTGTGTTTGAAGAATTGTATCATTACTGAAGAAGGCACTTTACATCTAGATTATCAGATATCAACAGGTAGAATAGTTTCATTTTTCTGAAAAACTGACAAATACACTCCATTAAAGTAGATTAAGCACCACAAAGGCAAACTGGACTGCTGGGAAAATTTTCAGAAAAGCAACACAGGGAGGACGCTTTATTGTGTTTTGATACGTAACACAATAACTCAAATGGTGAGATTTTGTACCAGGGTTAAAAAGAAAAATGTGTTCAAGGACATTCTTATCAAGAGCAAACAACAGAGCCTGTTGTTTCTCTGTGTAAGAGAAGAGGTAAAGAGCATTTTAAAGTACAATGTCATGAGAGGAAACTGGGAGTCAGTCAAGAGATTAGGAGAAAAGCAACATAGTGCAGGACGGAGTTGGAAAACAGATAAGAAGTCAACAAGTGGCTTATAATAAAGGAAAAAAGGTAGAAAATGAGCTACATGGCTGAGGTCTGCAGTCTCAAGGTGCTACTCTTCCTAGTTGCATATGTGCATTAGTGTTGGGCAGATGGTTAAACCTTGAAGACAGTTTATAGTGCAGACTGTACGCTCCAAGGTGCACCGAACAGTTCCTGCTGGACTTACATTGATATTTATCTCAGCGTAATTCATTTGACTGTGGAGGAACAGCTGCTGCAGTGTTTATGCATCATGCTGGTTGTGTGTGTATGTTTGTGTGTGTGTGCGCGCATGCGCACGTGCTGGCAGCTGCTTCTTTCATCTCCCACCACCTCCGCTAACATTTCTGTCAACTGAGCCGCATCCAAATTTCTTTTGCAGCGATGCAAACTTGTCAAAAGTCCAAATATGATGGAAGTAATACAAGAGTCTCCCAGCGCCGAGTTCGCTCGCTGTCAGCGGAGGCAGCCAGTCACCAGGCTCGCTAACGACTCCGCTCCCTGCTCGGCCAGGCAGGCCGACAGGACGGATGCACCACCTGCCGTCGAGCGCGCTAGATGGGATGAGGTGTGTGCCAGTGTCAGGGCGTTAAACTACAGACCGTTAGTTTGCAAAACGTGGGGAAACACTTCATGAACTCACATGGAGGTGAATCCAGCTGATTATCCACCAACGTATCTCGGAAGAAGACGGAAGAATGTCCATCAAAACTGTCAGGTTTTTTATTTTATTTATTTATTTATTTTTTATTTAAAAAGCCTTCTTATATTTACCTTATATATAAGAAAATGGAGAAAGGAATTGTCTCCTGGTTGGGTTCCAGTCTAGAATTTCTTGCTTCAGTGAAGGCCCAGTGCTACCAATAAAAAAAAAACACAGATCTGTTTTCACTTGAAGCTGTACGATTCCAGGTATTTTTAGGTTTTGTGCTCAAAGCTGCAGACCTGTGTGGAGGCGTAGTGTATACAGCCTCAGCAGACAGTGATGGATGGAGGCTGGGGCTCAGGTACAGACTCAGCAGGAAACAATCCAACTGGCATTATAAGAAAGTTGCACCAGTCATGACTCTGTCCCACTTAAGGTAACACAGAGGTACAATGATCACAAATACACAACAATTTAGATGGTTAGTATGAGCGGGGTGGTGGGGGTTGATGTGAGAAAAGTCCTGTTCTGCTCAGCGTGAGCTACCCGCTCTATGCAACACATCAGCACACACACATGCTGTGTTTCATATACACTCCACTATTCAGAATCATAACATCTTGCCAGAAAAGGAGAAACCTCTTTCTGTTACACAGTTGTGATTTACGTTTGCTGCCATTTTAGCCATAGTTTTGTGGCTCTGTTACTGCCAGTGTGTGGAGTCAGCCTTGGCGTTCAAGCGACTGACGGAGTTAAGTTGATTTGCTCGAGACGGAACTGGAAGAGAGTGCCAGAACTCCAAGTGCCAGAGCTTCACTCCACTCCAAACACACTCAAAAGGTGTAAGAATGAGAAAAGTCCTTCTGCTAGCGGATGATGTGATTCATGCCAACATGAGCGAGCGCGCTGATGCCGTCAGGAAAAGGGTAAAGTGAAAATAAAATGGCAAATAAGTTTGATGAAGTTAATGTTCACAGAAATGTACCATATTTTCCGGACTATAGAGCGCACCTCAATATAATCCTCAACCGCTAAGTTTAAAAAAAAAAAAAAAAATGGAAGTGTACATATATAAGCCGCACCGGGCAATAAGCCGCCGATATCTAGGTTGTGAAATGAGAAATATACTGGATAGATAGATGGATAAAGATTAGATAGATGGATTTACCGGTACACAGAAAGATTTCTTTCTTGTTTATTTACATAACTGAACTGATTAGTTTCCAAACGGTGGCGGTAACACAGCAGTAAGAGTGCTGATCAACCACAACAGAAAAGTTGCACTGAAGCCACGGAACACACGTCGAAGCGCTGTCACTTTGTCTTCATGCACACTGGAAGCATTAAAGTGGCTTCATGAACACTGAACCCAGAAAGCACCTGTCACTGTTCATCTTCCTCCTGCGCACTGAAAGCGCTGAAGTCACTTTCTTCAGTGTGGGAGTTGAACAGCCTCAGAAGAGCTTCGTCACATACCGGACCTTTTCTGTGTCTATGCCAGTGTTGCTCTCCGTGTCGCCGCTTGTCTCGTTTTTGCACTTCCTGCTAAAGCGCCCCCTGGCGGGTGAAGTCAAATGCACAGAAAAGCCGCACCTTTGCATGAGCCGCACGGTTCAAAGCGTGGGGAAAAAAGTAGCGGCTTATAGTCCGCAAAATACGGTACACGGTTGTTTCCCAGATTTTTCAGGATGGAGTAGATTTTAAAGCATGAGATTACCAGTCATTGGTTTGCAACAAATACTCCATCTTCTGGGTCACATAGAGAATTTGGGTTTTCACCCTCCAGTGTCATTAATGGCTTATTGCAGGCCTGTGTTGATTTGAAGTCTTCCTCTTGAAAGCTCAATCATTCAACTCAGAGTGTGGCACTGAAGAAGAGTGGGTGGTGTCGGCAGAACAGACAGTCACCTCCTCGTCCACATGGGTGAAGAATCAACACGAGACTGAGGTGGATGCTTCGCCTTTGCCACTGTGAAGGGTCAGGACCACCGTGTCCTCTGAACAGGCAGTGCAAAATCACCCCAGCGAGAGCACTTATCTCAGGAAAAAGCAGAGCACCTGCCAAGCATCTCTGAATATAAGAGAAGGGTTGCACTTTCTTCTGGAGAAGTAGAAGAAAGAAGGCATGGAAATGTACGACTGGTAAAAAAAATAATTCTGGCTAATAAATATCATTTGTCCTTGTCACTAGGCACCTCTTGAAAGGATTTGTCTCCAGGAAACATTAAATCTTTATGTCTTGCTAAAAATAAAATAAATAAATTGCATAAATATATTTTACAGCTTTCACTGAGTCGAAAGCAGCAGAAATCTACGACTGGGTTTTTGTGTGACGTCTTTTTGGTCGGAACTGCACTCTCGCTCCAATGCAATCACGGTGAATTTCCATCCAAATAAAGGCCAAAGCCATAGGAAAACGGCAACGACTCTCGGCTGTCCTCAATGTCTCTTCCGACAGGGGCAGAGGCTGAGTTGTGTGGCTTTTCCTTTCATCTCCCCGGCCATTAAAAATAGATGCCACAAACTCAGACTGACAAACAGAAATGGGGAGGAGGGGGTTCAGCCTTTGACAAAGACTCATTTAAACGTGCATCGCAGCGGGCTGACTGGCGCACCGACTGCCACTTTGGCAGCCCAAACCACAAGACAGCCCTGACTCTAATGGCAAACATTTATTCAGATCAGACAACCCCGCTCGCGCAACGCCTCTGAGGGCCGTCTCTGGGAGATATAAAAAGATTCAGGAAGAAGAAGGAGAAGGGAGCAGCCAAGTGGTGGCCACAAAAGACACGGCTAGATTGCAATAAAATGAAATAAAAGGTATACGGAGGCCGGAGTGGAGAAATGTCAATGTTGTCCAGAAAGAGGAGTCAAGAGGCAATGATTGAGAATGAAGTGATGGTGGATGAATGAGAAGGTGAAGAACAGGTTTGAATTGGAGGGAATCTGGAGGGACAGTTCCACTACGGTCCTGATACTCTGTCCGTCTTCCGGTTCCTGGCCTACACTATGGCTAGGTAGCATTTCATACCATGCTTTCCATACTGGATAGTTTTTTTTTTTGGTACCAGATGTTTTAAAGTCGAGTCAAAGCCTTTATTGTCACTGTATGACCGTGCACACAAAGAAATTGGGAGGGCAGCTCCTTCGAGTGCATTACAGAACGAAAATTGAAATAAAATATAGCAATGCTATGAATAAATGCAATATACAAAGAGTAAATAAATAGAATAATAAAATAAGTCATGGGGGTTTCTCTCTAACTCTAAAACAAAGTTTGCAACAGTTTTAAGTCTATAATGGGAAAGCCAATCACCAACAGCTTTAGATTTAGAAGAATTACTTTTCTGGATACCGGAATTTGGTACCGATGGTGGAATATTTTTAGCTGCTCGACAGGGTTGGAGCATTTCAGACCGTGCTACACCTCTACTGAGGTTCTGTACCCAGCCCTGACCCTCATCCTGCATTGGGTCATCGCACTGGGACAATGACTCGCTGGTCATTGTCGGATCATTACCATTTATGCGCATGGTATTCTTTAGAAGAAGTCGGTCCTTTTTTCTCTCAATCATCCAGCTTGTTGATTGGTCTGTTTCTGTCTCCTCATTTGGACCTGCCTGCCTGCACGCCTGTTTCCTCCGAGCCCTCTCTCCGGTTGGCTACACTGGATTCCATTGCTATCTTCTCCCTGGACTGCTGTACCGTAGCCAATCCATTCAGCTATGTTTTGTAATTAAACGTCATTATAAAAACACTTAGCGTTCAATTGGGTTCCTCTGTGATTTCTTAATCCACTGGATTTAATTTACACATTTGTCTGGGGAAACTGAACAAATTTCTGGAGGGCATCGCTCATGAGTAAATACATAATCTTTATTTACATGGACCCGGCAGCCACAACTCGAGGCTCCCTACTGGTGACATCAGGTGTGTGTAACTGCCCTGTTTTCATGAGCTGCAATAAACCGCAGTTGTGAACTTAATATTTGCCAAAGTCAGTTGGTAATCAAGCAAGAGCATGTTCTTTTTTATTCTTTTCTAATGTTCGAATACCACACGTCTGCTAAGACTAGCGCTGCAGCCACCTTGCACGAGTTTGTTTGCTTGGTTTTCAGCACAGCTTGTTGCGTTTTTTCTTATTCAACACTAAAGAGATAAAAACTCCTTGGATTGGAGCTCTGCATGATAAATAAGCAAGATTTCAGATGTTGCTTTAAATCAGAAGAGACATACACACATCATGAAACGTCACTTCCAGTTGTGCCAGTGTTATGTTGGTGCCGAGATCCTCCACCCAGCGTGCTGAACACCAGCACAATAAATTGATGTTTCCCACCAGTTTCTGGCCAGCAGATTGCAGCACAAACAATCACAAAAATAGCAACAACAAAAAAAGTTAAGCTTAACAAGAATTGATATTAGCTTTTTCCTGCTGTTTATTTCTCCCCAGGGACTTATACACGAACAAAGCCAAGCAGAAGAGGCTGTTTTCTCCTTTAACTCTCGACATCTCCTTAAAGTCATACACATATTTTTATTCAAAATGAGTCATGAAGCAAAAACAGCTCGAAAACAAAAGAAAAAAGAAACAAGCTGGAAGTTCAGTTATCTTAGGCCACGGTGTGAATCAGCATGTGGAACATGTCTCTTTTTAGTTTCACATCATCATTCTAATATCACTGAACATTTTACCTACCGAGATAAGATCTGCTAAACACAATATTATCAGGCACTTAATCTATTCATTGAGCAAATCCTGGTCTTTTTTTATCTTGGTTTTTGTTTTGTTTTTCTCATTTGCACGTCCACTTGCTGCATTGCAATAATCCCCCACCAATGATGATTGACTGGTGATGACGATGATTGTAGCATACATGTGCAGCCGGAGGGCCGCAGAAACTGAACTGCCCTTCGGGAATAAATAATTTTTTTCCTTTTCTTTTCTTTTTTATTCTATTATAAACACCTGCGTGAGTCAACGTGTGTGAGTCTGTCTTTGTACTGACTGTTTGTGTGTGTGTGTGCACTCTGTGACAAATGTGAGGAAGACCAAGGAGGAGGATTAAAAAAAAATTGAGTGAGCTGGCCCAGCGGCGACTTAGACAGATAACATTCAGATCAAGGTCACGATGTGGGACAGTACACAGCAAGAAC
Source organism: Nelusetta ayraudi (assembly GCF_046127955.1). NCBI lineage: Eukaryota > Metazoa > Chordata > Actinopteri > Tetraodontiformes > Monacanthidae > Nelusetta > Nelusetta ayraudi. Next base: position 1,549,353 of record NW_027466054.1, on the reverse strand, counting down.
ACAATGGGAGTGTTTTCCCCCGCTCTGCCAATAAGGAACATGTTCACCAACAAGTGGCTCTTTAACCTTCACAGTGTAGGTCAATACTGTGCTCAACCTGCTGCAGCTCTCCAGTTCACTTCTCTGCAGAACACCAACACCTTCAGTCACCATGTGGAGGTGACCCTGGCACCAGTAAATCAATCCATCTTGACCCCTGGTCCACAATGACATTCTATTGAGAACCTTAGTGGTTGTAATGTGCTGTACACCCACTGGCAATATGACAGCGCACTGATTTATTTTCCCAGTGGCCACTCGAGGTACTGCAACAAAACAAAATCCCATTGGCCCCAAAAGCATTTTTCCCATAGGCCGCAATAATAAAAGAAATTCCTTTAAAACGGCTGACAGGACGACTGTGAACTGAAACGCGATTCATAGCAAATCTGGGACAATTTACAGCAAATTATAAACTGTCCAATTTATGTTTAAAATTCCTAATTTGAGGATCTCCAAGCAGGCCAGAAAGACAATTGGACACTAGATTATTTATTTTTTTCAATAAGCACAAAAACATAGCTTCACCAGTTGCTTTGTTTTAGAGAAGCGTCAGCAAGCTGAAGACAAACCCCCTCTCTGTTCTCCAACTGAGCATCATTAACATGGTTTCGGATGATCAGTTTTCCCCCCATCCAGAGAAAAAGTCGTTTGTTCCAACTGATTGCCATGTTTCATACAGGAAATAGCTGCTGCAGTCTGGCACCTTTCTTGCCAAACCTTTGGAAGAGGATCAGTTCTTTCTGCAGATGGAGATCAACAGTGGGACGTCCTGACACAGCAGCAAAAAAACTGCAGGGTAGGAATCATCCAAGACAAGGCCATTCCCTCTGTCTTCTCGAAGAAAGGCTAGAATGGCCTTATTCATCCATGAACTATACAGCATCTTCTCATGACTAATCTGGTCCCCTGCAACCAGTGGAATTTTGCTTTACAGTGTACAGTCTATCAGTCAGGAACTCCAATCCCGTGTCTGATTGACAGCCTCAGAGCAAGATCCTATTACTCAGAGAAATGATCTTTGTTCCACCAACACCGATTCTTTAAACACAAATGAATGAATTGAACTTGCTTTACCTGCTCAGGATGAAAGACAAGATGAAAGGTCAGAAGCTCAAAAAGTATCAAATTGAACGTTGCCAACTCAGTTGCTCATGGTGTCTACACATCACTCAAACGCTCGCAGGCTGAAGCTGCGGAGGAGACCTCGTCTACCTTTCCTGCCTCGTTTGTGTAAACCTGTTGGTCGAACGTTGGAGTGGCCAGGGAGTTTAATGCTATTGCGTCTGTCCCACCCTCCCACCATTAATACTCCAACTCCCCATTTTAAGGCTCCACATAAAAAGGCTAGAAGAAAGAAGCAGAGCAGAACAGTGAAAGTGGCAAACAGGCTGATACACGACCATGTTGCCTTCTCCTTTTTCCAACGGCTCGACCTCTTCTTTTGTTTTCTCATTGGAAAGGCTTTGTGTTAGCTGGGAACATTTGTTTCCATCCACAAAGGTCAGAACCAACCAGTCTGTCAAGTTTGTCCACGGATTTGATGCAAGTATCACAAAAGTAATTTCACGCATTGACTGAGTTGTTAAGTGTAACATCAGAATATATGATTCATGCATTCAAACAAAGATCCTCTGCATTCCCATTACTTTCACACAGAGATACAGTGTCTGAGCAACACTCCACTGGTATTTACAAGTCATCCCTCAATTTGGCACGCACCCCTCACCTCGCTGGCCTGAGCCTGTGCATCATGTGTATCGGTCACCTGTGTCTCAATGACTACCTTGGAAACAAGACATAAGTTGAGCCAAAGCAGGAGAAAACAAAGGAGATAAAAAAGGAAATTGTTGAAAAGAAAGACTGAAGACGACAGTAAAGCAATGTGTGGCTGCTGTGTGCAGAAAAAAAAGTCAACCAGCACGCAGAGGTTCCATGAACGGCAGAAAGCTGAAGTACAAAATCTGGAGATTTAAACTTCGAGTGGTTGGACCATTAAAATAACTCTGACTCATTATTGCCTTGAGTGCATACCATAAAAAAATTAGTCTGAGTACATTTGCTCATTCTATGCAATTTGTTCCCAATTCTGAGGAAAGAAATCATCTCATTCCCTTTCATACAGTACCAGGTAATCTGTCTATCATCACCTATTATAAAACGCTTCCTCCTAAGTATTTTTGTTGGATAAGAAACATTTGATGATTGCCGATAGATAGTAAAACAACACTTGGGATTTTTTTGAACTGTTATAACTGTTTCTATCATTGTTCATCAAATTATTTACACCAAACTGGACGTCATTTTAAATCCCAGCAGGGTTTAAATTGGTTTACTATCACAATGATGGCATGTAGCCCTAGTTTATTTAAAAAGTGTTCATCAAAGCTCAACTTTGTTTGTCCTTTGTTTCTGCTGTCAAAAAAATCATGTTGCCATGACAGTGAGAATATATAAATGCATTGAATCAAGAGTAAAGTTAGAGAAATAGCAACAATTCTTACTTCAATGAAACAATTTCTTGTGAGCCATCAGTAACTAAACAGCATGACGCCTTTAAAAAGCAGATGGAGGAAGAGTGGAATAGCTTGAGCCGCAATGGTTCTCACCTGTACTGGGCCTGAAAATGCTCCTGCACAAAACTGTGTCGATCTCTGGGCTGCTGCGTGCCAGCTGAACTGGGACTGGAAGGATGTTCCGCCGAACTCGATCCCTGCAACACAATCAAACAGGGACACACACAGTGAGGACATGCCTAATCGACTTTCTTTTGGATTCACGTTTGCTTTAATTCCAGTGAGTTTCATGTTGGCAGATGCATAAAAAGATTCAAACACGCTTTGCGCGGCATTATATTTAGAATTAATTAAGTTTTTCAGAGGGGAAAAAAAACAGTACAAGTACAAAAAAGAATGGCTGCGGGCGAGAAGCGTGTCTCATATTCATGCTCTGTATGCCCAATTTGTTTCAAGCTTCTGAGATGAGATGTGTGCAGGAAGAGATAATGCAAATCTTTCTTTTCACACAGAAAAAAAAGAACGCACACACACACACACACACACACACACACACACACACACACACACACACACAACATACACGTTTTATTTTCAGCGCCTGCAGCTGCTGCCTGTCATTAGTAGTTTTCCCCCGACTTCACTGCAGACACGGACAGAATGGAACACAGACAAATGACTTAACCCGCTTTGCCCTCTGCCTGCAGTGTTTAGAGAGCAAATCCAGGCGAGAAGAGCCTTTTAGTATGAAGAGTGAGCTTTCACAGCAGCACCGGAGGGGTAAATCAACAATTTTTGTTTCTTCAAGAAAATACAGCGCCGTTCACAAGCGGCTGTTTAATCCTGGGACGAGGGAAGTCTGACTGCAGTCCTGGAGTTGTTGAAGATGTCAACCGTCCCTCGCCTCGGGATGAGAAAAAAAACTTGAACGTCTGTGATGTGCAGGCAGCGAGAGGCGCAGCAGGAGGACAGGGACACTTCAAAGATAACACATACGGATAAAAGGGCCAAAGTTGATGAATAAAAGATGGACAGGCCTCACTTGTGGAAGCCGAGCGGCCAGACTGCTGAATCTTCATTGCGCATTGTTGATGCAACGTTGGTGGGGAATTCCAGTGAAGCCTCCTGGAACCCTCACGGCCTGTGGTCGTACTAACAGTTCAGCTCAAATCATGCACACTGTTTTTTGGTTCTTTTTTATTTGTTTATCAAGTGCTGATGACAGAAAAAGAAGAAGCGGAGTCAAGAGCAAACTGTCATGAGAGACTGAAATATTGAATACAGTCCAGTCAGACGGTTGAAATCATGTGTCACAACCTGCTCAGGTGGGTACGATACAGCCAGTACTGAGCTCACGTCGTGCCTTGGAAAAAAAAGAATAAAGGCGATGCGACTTTGAAGCGTCTTTCCTTTCTGCTCGCAATAAAGTTCAATCACAATCAAGTGTGCTGAAAACACGCGCTCTCTTTTAGGCCCCGTTTTAAAACCTTCAAGGCTGCTGCTTTCAGAAAATAAAATGGCAAAATGAAAAAAAAAAAAAGAGCAAGCAGAGCTGGTGTAGCACACAATTCAAAAAATTCAAAACAATTCACAGCAAAAAGACAAACTTTCTTTGAGATAAAAAAAAAATATGTAGCCTTTATGTTTGCCACGTTGGAGAGCTCAGGAGGGTGCGAGCTTGGAGCCACAGGCAGCGAGCTCACTTCACATCTCTACATCTGTACAAGCTCTAAGAAGGGGGAGCCCATCCATCTCGACATGGCCTTACGGCGAGATAAGAGTGGCATTGTGCTGGGATATTAGCGAGCGGGGTGCAAACAGGATGAAAGGAGGCGTCTCTGGCACAGAGCAAAACCTCAGCAGCTCATCACCTGTAATGGACAGCCTGAAGAGGCTGTGTGAGCTAAAGAGATTGGAAAAGGGATTCATCGGCACTTGGGGACCAAGTGATGCAGCGGGGGTAGTTAGAAGTGAAGTCAATTTCAATTTTCTTCAGCCAACCACTGGTTGCACTTGGAGGTGTGCAGACATATTTTTTTATTTAAATATTTACCCATCAGTCTATATTTGAATTTTTTAGCACCATTAACCTGAGGATTATGTGTGTAGTATTCAGAAGGTTTTAAGAAGAAACAGCACCATCATTGGTTACATTTTAGATTGCAACGTTTTTTACTCTTCCTCCCCCTTCCTGAGCTTGCCAGTGAACTACGGTGGCCTGCACACCCAAACCTGGATACCTTGTCCACCTTCTTCTTCATTGGTTTATTTGAAGACGTGAGAGTTCACCCTAATTAGGAAACGCGTTGTCATGCGGCCTGGATTGTCCATTAGAAATATGGTGGTGCAAGATGGCAGCTAACTGCGGGCAAGACTCTTACTATATGCATATTCTTACATATGTATATGAAAAGCGTTCTAGGTAGGAAAACCAAATTACTTTTATTATATTGCCAAACACTTTTTCAATGTATTTATGGGCAGTATATTACTTTTTTTTACCAATTTAAAAATAATAAATCACATCAAATATTACACACTGGACGTTCAACTTTGTGCAGCAACAGAATTGCTCACATCTCAAATGAAGTCTGGCACATCCAACTTTTTCAATCAGTCTATACATTTCATTTTCATTGGATCCTATAACCAATTAGCTTCCTGTACTAACAAAACAGGCAGACATTATGATCCCATCTGCTCTGAAAAACGGAGGAGGACAAAACTACCGAGCTGTACACAGTGGCTGCTGCTAAACAGTTTAGTGTGGATGCTGCAAAGTGGCAGTTAAGTTGGAGTTGGATGGCGTTTGTAATTTAAGAGGGAAATAGAAAATAGAACGAATCCTTCTCTCAGTGGATAACTGCGTTTTACTCCCTGCAAGAGTCACATGAAACACCACGATCAGCTGGCCGAAGGTCAATGAAACTCGGAGAAGGCCACTTCTCCAACCAGCAGGTAGCAACTCTGATTGGTCCACTCGATGCGATGGAAGAGATTCACACCTTCAGAATCGTGTTGCCCCTTTTACCAAACACTTAGCGGAGAGTTCACCAGAATGTTGCGTGACATCGGTCGAAAAGGTGTGGGAAATAATCCATCTGGTACGTCAGGTTACCAGTTTTCCGACACAAAGACAGAGAGAGAGCATTTGTTCTCACTTTCTCTGTAGATGGAGAGGCTCTGCGTTAGACATTTGTATACCACTGCACAGTTGTATATCACAGGCGAGCTGTGACAAGCTCTCTTTCTCCTGCTCTGACCCTCTTTTCTCCTTCTCTTATGGAGAACAATGGGTACAATGCCCAGACCCTCAGGGAGAGATGAGGTTACGGGCATTACCATGGAAACCTTGCCCTTGTTTCTCCAATCAACATGTGAGAACAGGGAACTTATTGAACTCATTTACTGAGTGGACTAAAAACAACAGAGCTCATCAGCAGCTCTTTACGGCTAAAGGCACGCATCTCTGTTCGAGCAACTTCTCTGTACACTTTCTTAATTACATGCACAACATGTTATGATGTTTACAAGGTTTTCAGGGGATGGGGGGGTCTGTAAACAGCCTTATCAAGTTATTCTATGAGTTTAGATGCTCATCCTCGTGTCAAACCAAGTGCATCTCAAGTCAGTGTTCAATCCTTGTGTATGAGGGGAACTTTTTCTGTGTCACTGCCCTTTCCATAAACTTATATAAGTGAATCTTCAAGTTGTGTGTGGAAACACAACTTCTCTCACGTTGTTCCTCTTGTTCTTTCCAGCTTTGTCCACTACACATTATAACAATTAGAACAAAATGTCCTCGTAAAGAAGGAGGTCTGTGATGTCACGTTTAGCCCGGTGTTTGGCAGCACTCTCAGTTGATGACAACGAAGATGAATGAGTCTCTTTCTCTGTGGCTGTTTCAACAATGCATTTGACAGAAACAATAGAATGTGACTCACACTATGGACAGCATAGTGTGAGTCCGTTCTGCTCACTGCAGGGAGCCCCACATTAGAGCAGTGACTTCAACTGTTACTTACCAGTTACATTAAACAAGAGGCTCCAGTTAACCTTTCAAATAAGTGGCTTCAAAACAAATTATAAATTAGCTTCAGCTTTGGTGGAATTTTTTTTTAATAAATCTAGATGATTCTCAACCTGAAATAAAAAAGAAGCTTCCTCTGGAATCAAGTCAATAGACCTCAAAGCAGGTAATGCATCTAGCAGGCCGTACACACAATGTGGGGCTGGCTCAGACACAAGGGGAGACAGTCATAGGTGCACTCTGCCTCTTCATTTAGCACACAGGTGGGAAAAAAAGGAGCACAACAACAACAGCAGCACTCCTGGTCTGCTGTCATCTGCCAAAAATAGATGCAGGGCCTTGCAGCATCAATAGCAAAATAATACAAATATTCTGGAGAACTAAGCAGTATGTCACACTGGATATAGAAAAAGCAGATCTGGGCCATATTCATCTGCCTCCTGTTGCTGCTTCCATCCAGACGCCCCTGGCAGTGTAATTGATTCCAAAGATTTACATATTGGCCCTGGTTCTTGAAGCTCAGATTAAGAAATAGTTTTTTTTTTTCTTAGACTGAACACTGTTTCTCAAATGTGAGGATCATCTCTTTTCAGAAAAAGAGTAGCACGACAAGCAGGTTCAGGAAAGTTAGAAATAGACAAGGAAAATGAGGAAAGTCCAGAGGGAGAAGTTCAGATGAACAGCTCTTTCATACCAGGAACCCTTTTAATGGGCTGTGTTTGCAGCAGTTATTTTTGGCCAGTAGCACCATGTTGGACAGCAGCACAAACACACTGTCTAGTCTCTTGTCCAAGACAAAATGCTGAGGACTTGTCGCAACGGGCACTGGGGTTTGGACACGCAAGCTTTTCAGATGCAGAGTTGGACTGTCTGTGATCGGGGTTTTACTAAGCAGCACACCTGCTGTGCTACGCAGGTGTTCTAAAGGGAGCACAGTACAGCAAATATGCGCACTGTTGGGGTTGTTCTGGGGCTAAAAACAAGCCAGAGTTGCTGGGAAAATACTGGAGAAAAAAAAGAACAAAAACAGAGACCAACGTGTCCTTCAGCTCTCTCGTTCTCACTTTCTGTTTACCCTTGCTCAGAGCAGCGAGAGGTCAAACGGGTCCATTTCAGCAGCACCATCAGCAGAGCTCAGCATCCACGCAACCACATATGAACTCATGGGAATTGCATATCAGCGAGAGCACTGTGCTGTAGACACACATCCAAGCTGCAGAAGCAAAAAAACTGCCTATCAGTCTCTCACTGCTCCACTCCGCTGACTCCTGGAACTCTGCTCCCATCCAGCCTGCTTCTGTGTGTGTGTGTGTGTGTGTGTGTGTGTGTGTGTGTGTGTGTGTGTGTGTGTGTGTGTTCGTGTGCGCGTGCGTAGTCAGCGTGATTTGCACATAGCTAAGCCAAAAAAAATGTTACTGCCTTCGGATTCATGCACCTAATGTAGATCAATATGTACAGTGTGTGTGTGTGTGTGTGTGTGTGTGTGTGTGTGTGTGTGTGTGTGTGTGTGTATATATATATATATATATATATATATATATATATATATATATATACATATATATACATATATATATATATATATATATATACATATATATAAATATCTATATATATACATATATAGATATATATATATAAACACGCACATATACATACATACATACACACACATACACACACACACACATATACATGTGTGTGTGTGTATGTATACACATATACATACACACATATATATACACATATACATACACACACACGCACACACATATATATGTATATTTACATACACATTGAGAAATATACATATATATGTTTATATATGTACACACACACACACCCCACATGATTTTCTGAACATGCATCTGTGCGTGATCAGGTGGCTGCTTCTGCTCTTATAAGCAGAACTCCTGCTAATTAAACGCTGCAGTAGTTTGCCACAGCTACTGTCACCTTAAGCTGGTTAAGCAAATCTAATTAGACTGCTTGAATGAAATGGACAGAACAACCGGCTTCTATTGGCTCTTTGCCAGATGCATACCTTCAAGAACATTCCATTTTGGTGTGCCAGGTTACATCAGCAAACTATCTTTGTTGTCCCTGGTTACAAATCACTGAGGGTTCCCCTCACCTCATTTAGGGAGTCACGCATGTGAGATCCTTAAAATATTTCTCCAGTGAAGTTCCAGTCGTCTCTCAGGCACCCTTGCCTCTGGCAGGAAGGCGGCTTTCCTCAAGAGATCTTCACACTTCACTTAGAAACACAGTTAAAAAGACATATGTTGTGATCAAAGTGCTACTTGCGCCCGCCTGCACGCATTCATGCGAGACCTTACAGCAGCTTGATGGGAGTGAGTGGGAGGTTGCTTATTCAGTGTGTGTGTGTGTGTGTGTGTGTGTGTGTGTCCTTGTGTGTGTGTGTGTTAGTGTGTATATTTGTTGGCAGTTATGTTTAAATGGCTTGTGACTGTGTAAGTAGAGAGCTGCAGGGATTTTGGCACCTATTTCTAATTATTACAATCAAGCGAATGACATCTGATGCTGTAACCACAGTGCAGGTGACAAAGCGGTCTTGGTTTAAAAGCTTGTACCTTCAAAACCATGAATGGTTTCTTTAAATGGCAACTTTCCACGTCAAGTGAGCAGAAAAGATTCTGAATGGTGAAGAAGTAAATGTACGGAGGACAAACAAATATAGTGATGTTGACCATGTACCAGTTCCTTTCAATCGTGGAGTCTGAGGCAAGCCAATGAGAGAGTGTGTG